>NC_064630.1:59115000-59185000 GCF_023864275.1 Schistocerca cancellata
ACGCTCATACCTCACCTGTCATTCAACAACATCTTTGCCTTTACAAATGTCGGCTTGTGTCTGTGTATGTGCGGATGGATATGCGTGTGTGTGTGTGCGAATGTATACCTGTCCTTTTTTCACCCTAAGGTAAGTCTTTCTGCTCCCGGGATTGGAATGACTCCTTACCCTCTCCCTTAAAACCCACATCCTTTCGTCTTTCCCTCTTTCCTGATGAAGCAACTGTTGGTTGCGAAAGCTTGAATTTTGTGTGTATGTTTGTGTTTGTTTGTGTGTCTATCGACATGCCAGCGCTTTCGTTTGGTACGTCACATCATCTTTATATGTGGTTTTGAATCTGGATTTGGTCTCGATTTTGTGTAGTGTATTTCTTTTTTAAGGGTTTTCACAGTTATAGTGTCTGCTTCTAGAGATTAGTCTGGTTGTTATTTTGAAGCATCTGTTAGGAGGCCGATAACCCTTTATATCATCTCTGAACATTCTGTAGAAATTTTTTGGGCTATTTCTCTTGAGTCTTTCTCAATTTCATTTAATTTACTTTAGTCATATATCCTTTTTGTTTTTTTGGTATATTTCGAGGATTGTTTCCAGACTTCGTGGAAATCCTGCTATGTTTCTGTTATTCTCTTACTGTTAAACTTCTTCCATGCGTGGATTCTTCATTCAGTGGCATGGTTACAACTTGTGTTCCGCCATCTATTTCTCACACTACACCAATACCAGAACCATTAGTGACAAAACACTAACCAATCAGGGCCTTGCACAAGGAACCAGTCCAAAATTTAGTTGAAATGTATTACATGGACATACTGGACAACACAATAATGTGGCAACAGACCTTTAACATCATCAGTATGGTGGACATAGAAGCCTAGAAAATTGAGCAATGGATTATGTCACCAGTAACCCAAAAAAATCACTAAAAGAATGCTAGCAAACTAATGTGACCTCTGAGAGAACAGAGTGGCAAAGTGCACTTACAGTGTCTGCAGCTGTTGTATTGCATACCGATATTGGCAGCAACTTGCATGTTGAACAGTGGTAACTGAATACAATGACTTAATGAGTCGGTTGCTGGTATCAAGTCATAATCTTCATTCAATATTAGAGAAGGAAAGTAGCTACTCACCATATAGCAGAGATGCTGAGCCGCAGGTAGGCACAACAAAAAGATTCTCACAATTATAGCTTTTGACCCTTAAGGTCTTTGTCAGCAATACACACACACATGCAACTCGTACACACGACTGCAGTCTCGGGCAACTGAAACTGAGACTGCCATTGTGTGTGTGTGTGTGTGTGTGTGTGTGTGTGTGTGTGTGTGTGTGTGTTTGACAAAGATCTTTATGGTTGAAAGTTATAATTGTGAGAATCTTTTTATTGTTCCTATGTGCTACTCAACATCTCTGCTATATGGTGAGTAGCAACTTTCCTTCTCTAATATTGTTAGATTCCTTCCTGGATTTTTCGTTGTTTGATTTCATAATCTTCATTCGTAATTTCCTGTTGTTCGTAAACCAAGTAAGCTAGTATCTCATTTGTTATGATAGAAATTAACTGTGTCATCAGAATTTGTGGCAAAAGGTTTCTGCAGTGATGAATGTAAATGAAACTTCTTGGCAGATTAAAACTGTGTGCCAGATGGGGACTTGAACTTGGGATGTTTGCCTTTCTGTGCAATTGCTCTACCAACCAATCACGACCTGTCCTCGTAGCTATACTTCTGCTAATATCTCGTCTCCTCTCTTCCATATGTCACAGAAGTTTTCCCACATACCTTGTGGGACTAGCGTTCCTGGAAGGAGGATATTATTTTATGGATGTGGCTTAGCCACAGCCTGGGCATGTTTCCAGAATAAATTTTCTGGAGACTGAGAGGTTTATGTCCACGAATCAGCATGGTTTTACAAAGCATTGCTTATGAGAAACTCAGCCTGCCCTTTTCTCACGACATACAGCCAACTATAATGAGGGGCAATAGGCAGATTCCATATTTAGAGATTTCCGGAAAGCATTTGTCATACTGTCCCATTGCAGGCTGTTAATGGTTCAAATGGCTCTAAGCACTATGGGACTTAAGGCTGTTAATGAAGGTACAAACATATGGAATAAGTTCACAGATATGTGAGCGGCTCAAAGATTTCTTAAGTAGTAGAACCCATTATTTTGTCCTCGACAGCGAGTGCTCATCAGAGAGAGACAAGGATATTGTCAGGAGTGCCCCACGGAAGTGTGATAGGACTGCTGTTCTTCTCTATATACATAAATGATTTGGTGGACAGGGTGGCCAGCTGTCTGCAGTTGTTTCATGGTGATGCTATGGTATACGGTAAGGTGTCAAGGCTGAGTGACTGTAGCAAATACAAGATGACTTAGACAAAATTTGTAGTTGGTTTGATGAACGGCAGCTAGTCCTAAATGTGGAAAAATATAAGTTAATGCATATGAGTAGAAAAAACAAACCTGTCATGTTTGGATACAGAATAAGGAGTGTACAGCTTGACAGTCACATTGTTTAAATATCTGGGCATTATGTTGCTAAGTGATATGAAATGGAACGAGCATGTGAGAACTGTGGTAGGGAAGGTGAATGGTTGACTTTAGTTCATTGGGAGAGTTTTAGGAAATCACTGCTGCAGTTTCCAAAAGACTTATTCTTTCTAATGAGAGTTCAGCATTGCTGCTATTCTGAGCAGTCCTTGACAAATTTATCAGAGCTCTAAACTGGGAATAAGGAGATATAATTTGTGTTAATGTTGCGTATCTATACCATCTTTCTTTTACTGACAGTGTTGTGTTTGCATCTAGTGCAAATAAACTTCACCGACTACTGTAATGGTTGAAGTTAGGTATCAGTATGTATTGTTTACACAAGCCGTCTTACGGTGTATGGTGGGGGTACCTCTGCTACCACTAAAATTTTCCCCTTTCTCTGTTCCATTCACAAATGATGTATCGGAAGAACAACTGTCCATGTGTGTTGTAATTTTCTGATTATGGTCATTTCATGAGATATATGTGGAATGAAGTAATAGGTTGCCTGACTCTTCTTTGAATGTGTGCTCTCAGAATTTCAATGGTAACCCTTTCCATAACACACAACACCATTGTTGTAGTTAATGCCATTGGAGTTTGTTGAGCATCTCCATAGCACTCCCACTCTGATTAAACTATCCTGTGACAACACGTCGCCGGCCGTGGTGGCCAAGTGGTTAAAGGCGCTACAGTCTGGAACCGCGCGGCCGCTACGGTCGGAGGTTCGAATCCTGCCTCGGGCATGGATGTGTGTGATATCCTTAGGTTAGTTAGGTTTAAGTAGTTCTAAGTTCTAGGGGACTGATGACCTTAGCAGTTAAGTCCCATAGTGCTCAGAGCCATTTGAACCATTTTTGACAACACGTCACTCTCTGTTGGACCTTGTCTATCTCTTGATATCTTTGTAGACAAATCTAAGGAAAAAAATCATATCACAAAACCAATAGCAAATAGGCTATCTGATCATGACATGCATATCTTATGTTAATTGTTGAAATTTGTCAGAATTTTTTTTAGGAGACGGCTCAAACTCATGAATTTTGGATGGATGGTTTAATACTTCTGATTCAAATGGAAATCGGAAAGCATTGATTAATAAAGTTACTTGCTCATTTGAAAATTGTTGCCCACTGAAGATAACTCAAATCAAATAGAAGTATAAAAATAAACCATGGATTACACAAGGAATAAAGATATCATGGGACAAAAGGAGACTATATTTACTATCTAGGAACAGCTCTGATGTTATTATTGTGATGCATTACAAAGAATACTGCAAAAATATTGAAACAAGTAATCCAGAAATGTAAGCGGGTCATTCCATGTCAGCTCAACCAGGGGCTCCAGCTCATAGTCTGAGATTTGACTGAAATTCAGTACACTAATTCTACCATGTGTGGAACACTCATGTACAAAGTATTAGTTTCCCCTGCCAATTAGTTCCAGAATTATGACTTGTGAAAGAAGGTGGCGTGACCCGGAAATTGCAACCCGCATCTGGCAATCTATCTTCAGACCCAACTTCAGGTCTTAATAACTTTGGAACTATTCGAAACAGTCCAGTGAAATTTTTACAACCCACTAACATCCATTTAGAGAACACACTCCATGAATCAAAACACCAACAACATATTTATGAGGGAAAATAAAAAATTCCAAAATGTGATTTTAAAAAATGTAATACATTAAAAGGCACATATTGTAGACTAATAAATAAGGAAAATTGGTATACAATGCTTTTTGTAAACAATGTTGTATTTTTTAACATAAATTTACCAACGCATTTGAAATGGAAATTTTATTTATGTGTATTCCCTGTTTTGACTTGTGGTTGTGAGACATAGGTTTTAAATGCCAAAACCAGAGGGTGTCAGTCAGAGGACTTGGGGCATGTGAAGGCATACTAGAAGAGACTGGAACACAAACAAATGGAAAGTAAATTGCATTGTGGGAGTTGTCACTGTAATGAAAATGAAATGGAGTGTAATGAAATATATAACCAGGCAAATGGATTGTTGACAGACCAAGGAAGTTATTTGCTGGATGACAGTATATAAGAAAACCCAGAGACAATGACCTTGTTTACTCTAGAGAGCCTATATCCAGAAGTCAATCATTGATGATGTGCAGGGTTTCTGTTAAGACAACACTTATTTTTCCATTATGTTGAAGTTAAAAAAGGTGGTTTTCATTTTGAATGTAGAAAATGTTATTACCATTGTAAATTAAACTCATCATAAGTATCTGAGTTATTGTCTCAGTGATGTAAACATTGTGGCAAGTAATTGACAGTTTTTTCTCAGGTGATGTACTTAATACATCAGGGATTCTGTCATTAAGATCACTGTGTGTGTGTGTGTGTGTGTGTGTGTGTGTGTGTGTGTGTGTGTGTGTTGACAAGTCTGCCCAATCCCATTAAAACATTGTTGAAGGACGTTCTGTCATTTCATAGTGGTCCATCCACTGTTCTTGGAAATGCACTAACCAGTGTCAGCTGTCAATACCAGAGTGCAGAGGTTCGCTATATTGCAGTCACAAGAGGTCTTTAACATTATCCTTTACAATAATGCTAAGTAAAAATGGTCACACCATTAATGTTGAAACTACGTCTATATCTGTACTCTCCAAACCCTTTGAAGTGCAATTCAGAGGATACATCCTACTGTAGCAGTTATTAGAGCTTTTTCTATTCCATTCATGTATGGAGCAGGGGAAAAACAATACATAGTTTAAATGCCTCTTTGTGTACTGTAATTAATCTAATATTATCCTCACAGTCCCAATGGGAGTAATATGTAGGGGGTTCTGGTATACTCGTAGACTCATCATTTAAAGCTTGTGCTTGAAACTTTGTCATTAGACTTTCTCAGGACAGTTTCTGTCTATCTTAAAGAGTATGTCAGTTCAGTTCTTTCAACATCTCTGTGACACTCGCTCGTGGGCCAGGCGAACTGTAACCATTTGTGCTGCCCTTCTCTGTATATGTTCAATATCTCCTATTAGTCTTACTTGGTACAGGTTCCACACACTTGCACAAGTGATTTGTGAGCAATCTCCTTTGTAGCCTGATTGCACTTCCCTAGAATTGTACCAGTAAACTGAAATCTGCTACCTGCTTGACCCACAACTGAGCCTATGTGATTGTTCCACTTCATGTCCTTACTAAGTGTTACACCAAAGTATTTCTGTGAGGTTACAAATTCCAACTGTGACTCACTAATAATGTATTAATAGGATACTACGAATACTACATGTTTTTGTTTTGTGAAGTGCACAGTTTTACATTTTTGAACATTTAAAGCTATTTGCCAGTCATTGCACCACTTTAAAATTTTATCAAGGTCAGACTGAATATTTGTACAATTTTGTTCAGACTGTACTTTATTTAGATAACTGCGTGATCTGCAAAAACTCTGAGGTTATTATTAATACTGTCTGCAAGCTCATTAATATATAAAATGAACAGCAAGAAACCCTACACACTTCCCTGGGGTACACCTGAAGTTACTTCTATGTCTGCCGATGACTTTCCATCCAAGATAACGTGCCGCATCCTCCCTACCAAGAAATTGTGAATCCAGTCACACATTTCGTCTGTTGCCCCTTCTGATGGTACGTTTGATAATAAATGTAGATGTGGTACTGTGTCAAATGCTTTTCACAGATTGAGAAATACTGCATCTACCTGACTGCTTTGATCTGTTGCTTTCAGAATGTCAGATGAGAAAAGTGTTAGTCAGGTTTCACATGATCTATGTTGTTGAATTTCATGCTGGTTGGCATGTAGGAGTTCATTCTGTTCAAGATACCTCATTGTGTTTGAACTTAGAATATGTTCTAAGATTCTACAACAAACAAATGGGGAGGATTTTGGTCAGTAGTTCTGTGGATCGCTTCTGCTACCTTTCTTGTAGACAGTGTGACCTGTGTTTTTTCCCAGCTATTAGGCACAAATTTTTGTTCCGCGGATCTACAATAGATTATAGTCAGAAGAATGGCTAACTCAGCTCTGAATGGGTGTAGAATCTGATCGGGAATCCATCAGGCCCAGATGCTTTGTTCGGTTTTAATGATTTCAGCTGTTTCTCGATGCCACTAACACTAACATCTGTTTCACTCATCTTTTTAGTGCTATGAGAACAAAATTGGGACAGCACTCCTGGATTTTCCTTTATGAAGGAACATTTGAAAACAGAGTTAAGGATTTCTGCTTTTGTCTTGTTACTCTCAATTTCAGTTCCTGACACATCCTTGAGTGACTGGACACTAACTATGGTGCAACTAACAGCCATTACTTATGAACAGAATTTAATTTCTTTGTGTCTTGTGAAAAATCATTTGACAGTATTCTGCTACAGTAGTAATTGAAGGCTTCACCCATTGTTCTCTTGGTCCCCAAAAGTATTTCGTTCAGCATCTCTCTATTACAGCCCTATGCTGTGCTTTATACCTTTTATGCAGTCGTCTGTTTCTTTAGACGTTTCATTACAGTGGCTGTATACCATGGAGGATATGTCCCATTATGAACTGTTCTACTGGGTACATATCTATTCAATGTATTGTCAACTTTTCTTTTGAACTTGGGCCATTGTTCCTCTACTTGCTCCTGCCATTACTAAAAGTTTCCAGTTCCTCATTGAGATATGACACTACAGTTTCTCTGACTAGTTTAATGAACTTATAAATCTTTCTGCTTGTTTTAGTTGTCTTTTGTGATTTAGTATTCATTGTTACCATGACAGCCTCATGGTCACTGATATCAGTTTTGATGTGGACTTCTTCAAAGAAGCCAGGTCTGTTTGTTGGCATCAGATCTAGTATATTTCCATCATGAATTGTGTTCTGAACTGTCTGTTCTAGGTAGTTTTCAGAGAAGGCTTTTAGAATCATTTCATAGGGTGTCGGTTCGGCCCCACTAACAAAATTGTAGTTTTCCTCATTGATTGCTGGATAATTAAAGTTTCCTCTGGTGATTATAAGTATGATTAGGGAATTTACATACAAGTGATGGGAGGTTTTCTCTGAAGTTTTCAGTTACATCAGGAGGAGAATATGGTGGTCAATACAAGGACCCTGCTATAATTTTATGCCTGCCCTTGATACCGAGTCTTGCTCGAATAGTGTTGCTTGCAGCTTCAGTTTCTCTCTCGAGGGATTTTAGTTTCTTGGCTGTTGTGATAAATACATCATCTTCATTTCCCATTAATTTGTCCTTTTAATATACACATAAGTTTCCTTAAAAATCTCACTGCTATCTATTTCAGATTTCAGCCAGTTTCCTGTGCCTAGTATTATGTGAGCTTCCCTGATTCTCAAGAGCACTTCAAACTCTATCACTTTGTTCCGAATGATTCAGCAGTTTACTACTACAATTTTGATACTCTTGCTCATGGGGAGCATTCTTTTGGATCTTAACTTATGCTTACACTTACACTTAAACTTTAGGGTCTCCTATATTTGTTGTTATCTGGTCTGGATGGTGAATCACCTAACCTAGAAAGCCATTGTATGCACACCTAACCCTTTTAGAGGCAACCTACAGCTCTCAACCCTATGGCTCGACTCCAGTCAGACTGAAATATTGTTGGTTTCTGATTCACTCCTTCCACTTGACTCACAACCAGGGGGCCGTGATAAATTCTGGGAATGATCCAAGTATGACCTTAGAGCCCAGACAACAGGCATTGTTTGTTCCAACACGTGTGACAATATACAGTTGGCTGCACCCAGTTTCCTCAATTGTGCCAGAATAGGCTTTTCAGTATGTTGAATGAGACGCTAAGGCATACACACTAATTGCACCTGGTATTCCTCTTGTCTCTTTTTACCATTTCCCTAATGGGAATCATTATGCACTGTACTTTTGAACTGCCAATGATTAAGAGATCTGTGCCCTTTTGCATCTGATTCCTCTTGACACGGGACAAACCAGGTTTCTGCCGAACAGGTGAAGTGAGTCCAACTGGCTGAGTTTCAGTTTCACTGAAAGACAGCACCTCGAACCTGTTGTTTTGGGGGATTGTAACAACACACTGATTCCTCCCTGGTCCCTGTCTTGCCTATAGAGAATGCTTGGATGTGTTCCGTTGGAAAACAAAGACGTAGCAAATTTATTGGTGTCTTACCGTATGACTCTGTAATTTTCAGTGTAGTGGATGTTTTCAATAGAGCTGCCAAAACCAGCATGAGCCTAGTAATTAATAATAATTTTTGTTAGTAAAAAATTCACATGACTCATTCTTTCAACAAATCATAAGATGTTTTGAAACAGACCACAATTATGATAGCTCTACTATAAATTATCTCCAAAATTCAAGGGTGGTCATAATGCTCAAAAAGAAGCCTACCAACGTCATCTTAATCAGGATGAGGTCAGTCAAGAATAGCAATCTCATACTGCTCTATAAACCACCCATGCATTATTACCAACTTGTGCAGTAGAGGAGAAAAACTCTTAACTCTCTGTCTTACGTCCTTTTTAATCTGATCACTGCTGTGTTCTTATGTTCTCTCTTGGTTCTTCTAAATATTTTGTGCTATTCTTGTTGTTCCATAGCAGTACCTGTTTTTTGAGGATTTCAGACATCTTGTTTCACTTCACATTCTCTAACTCCTTTTCTAGAAATCCTATGAAAGCATTTTGATTTTTCACAATTCATGTTTCTATTATTATGTGTAATGTCAGAATAGCCTTTGCACAGTTCTTATATTTTCTAAACCTAAATTCATTGTCATTTAACAGATAATCAGTTTTCTTTTCGATTCTTCTTTACATCATTATAGTCAGTAATTTGGTTGCATAAGCTTCCAGACTGGTTGTGTGATATTTATCACATTCTGTCTTTGCTATCTCCAGGAATACTTGGTTGATATTCTTCTGAAAGTCGTGTGCATTTTCCCAGCATTGTAGATTCTATATACTATCTTCAGTAATTGCTCATTTGGCACTTCCCACAGTAATTTCAGAAATCAGTAGGAATGTTACCTGCCCCCTTCTGCCATGTTTCATCCCAAAGCTTCCAAAGCTGTGTCAAATTCTGACTAATATTGGGCGGCCTATGTGATCTCTCATGTTTTCTCAGTGCCCTTGGTTAATGTTGTGCTCTGGGGTGTACAGTTGAATTGTTGTTTCCCTTTTTGCAAAATATTTATATGACTGAACCAATCATCATCTTCGGGTGCTGCGAGTTGTTCTGTTATGTGTACTCAGTGCCTGGAATCCAGTCATACTGTGAAATATTGTTGATCTCTCACCACTACTTGTTGCAAGTTGTGTATTTGACTCCTGGTGCCCTCTACGCTCTTTGATGTTCTTTTTAGTTTTTCAGAGCCTGCACTGATATTCCATGAAATGCACATTCTCTCAACATTTCCCAGTTTTGGTTGAGAGATGTTAATAAACAAGGTGCCTGTCTAATTGGAGTCCAGGCAGTAAATGCACATAACAGCACAACTTACACCAACTGAAGGAGATTACTGGGTCGGAAACAACTCGGTTGTACACCCAGAAATACACCATGAATCCCCTATGTCCTCCAATTCAACACACTTTCCATCTTCTATTACAGTATCAGACAGTTCCTCCACTGTTTGAAGGCATTCAATGTATGTTTGCCATTTATGAACTCTCTTCTCTCAATTTAACATTGGAATTTCTTTTGCACTCAAATGTTGTCGCCTTTACTTTTAATTCCCTAAGAGTCATTTTCATTTTTCCAGCAATCATTTCACTTAGTTTCCTTGCCCTTCCTACTGATTTCATTCCTAAGTGACTTATATTTGAATCCATTATTTGTAGTTATTCATTGGTAACAAAATAAATAAAAATGAAAAATTAAATTTTGAAGTAGTGTCTTGTTGCGAAACAGAGATACAGCAGGTACCAAAAATGAAGTAATTTACACTCACAAAACACACACACGAAATGAATAAACCACAGAATGGACTCTCATGCCACCTGATGTTTATTGTATGTACAGTGGAGCATCTTGACTGATTTGAAATTTGAATAAACCATCTCTGTTTCTCCAAAGAATCACAAGGTAAACACACCTTTGTGAACTTGTATCATTCATGCATGGCCTCACAGTACCATAACCAGTGCATTATTTTGGAACAGTGTTTATTGTATGATTTGTTATATTTTGTGGAAAATGCAAATCAGTTTGTAGTTCAAACTTGCTAGTTGTGGAAGGCACAGCTTCTTCTGTCTTTCAACAGGTGTTAAAATGTGATTAGCGTCTTGGCTACAGCACTGTGCTATATCCATTAACAACAAAAATTGTGCATGGTCATTGTTCTGATGTTGGATGCTGCTTCCAGGTGTCAACAACTGGTTGATGCCAATATTGTATTCTGGGAAAAGGAGAAAAGGGGATTAAAAATACATAAATGAATGGAGTGTAAGGCCTGTTGCTGTGGAGAATTCGCTTTATGTTTATGTACAGATAATTTTGCAGAAAATATGACCAACAATGGAAAATTGTTGGTTTATCAAAGTGATTCTGTGAAGAGTTGAAAATGGGGGGGGGGGGGGTTAATGAAAAATCCTATTGATACTACAGAAAATCATGTGCTTTTTTTTTTGTAAGGTTTTTATTTTCATTATTTTTTCAAACATTAACTTCACTACTTTTAAGATTTCATGACTTTGATCAATTTCAAGTTACTCTCAACACATTCTTTTAATTTCAGTTAATAGTATGGCGACTACCAGTGATAATGCTCCAAAGAATAAAGGGAAACCATCCCTAACACAAGATGAAGTGATACAGAAGTTCCAGACATTAAGAAATGAACAACGTCAACTTGCTTTGAAGCTATCTGAGCTGGAGCAGGATCTGCACGAACACAATCTAGTCCTGGAAACTCTGAAAACTGCAGACCCAGCTCGACGTTGCTATCGACTAGTGAGTGGAGTCCTTTGTGAGATGACCGTAGCTGATGTCTGTCCTGTTGTACGCAACAACAGTGAACAGCTGACACGTTTGATAGCAACACTTAAGGAACAACTGGTCTCTAAAGGACGTGAACTGGTTGAGCACAAAGAACGCTACAACATCCGTATACGTGGAGCACCTGATGACCGTCCACCTCCTGGTTCAGAAGAAGAAAAACAAGGCACAGGAGCTGTGGGCAAAGAACCCTCTAGTGTTCTGGTTGGAGGTAGCAGTGATGCGGCCATTGTTAATTGAACATGTTAATATCTGCGAAATAAATGGTTAATTGTGAACTCATTAATTAAAAATTCCTATAGCTAAGTGGAAAACATTTAGTGAAATGGGCAGTGTATCAATCTCCAGAATAATCTAAAACCAATATTTTCTGCACTACTATGTTTAATTTTTAACTTGCTTTTTATACGCTAATGGAGAAAAGAGTGCCGAACACTCGTGCTTGTAACATACTCATAAGGTGGCATTATGTTACTTATGACATATTTGTTCCATATTTTGTTAACATGTAACATTCGGAATTTAGGTTTTCTTATATCTTTCAGAACAAAACTATATATTTGATCATATTTGAAATCTACCTCACAAAAGAAATAATCCAAACATAATAATTTTGTTTTCTGTCCTGATTGTCAGATTTCTTATTTTGAGCATTCACTTATAAATTATAAATACTCATGATGTAATGCTTGAAGATAAATTTGTCAACTTTTCTTGATGATTCCTGACTCCTATCATCATTAACCCGTATCTGATTCATCACAAGTTATATATGTACTAAGTTTTCATAATGTAACACTGGTTAAGTATGCAATGATGTTTTAAAGTGTGTTAAATGTGTAACCATTCATCACAGTTTTATTTATTTGTGTATTTTTGTTTCAAGATTGACCTAAATACAAAACCAGACATACCAAACATAAATGCTTAAGGACTGAGTTACATAAACTGGTGTCAACTCTCTAGCTGACATGAAGAGTGTTTGAAAAGTCGTAAAGTTTTACTATGGAAAATATCTTCCTTGCTGAAATTTATCTGCTTCTTTTTTTTAAGTAAGGATTTCATCTCCCAAAAGTTTGGTTTGAATATCACAGTTCTTTAAAATGTATTGTGTTGTTGTAGGCAGTATAACCTTGCCTTCTTCTGAATTTTGAACTACCTTCTTTTTGGGTGAAAATATTAGTTTAATATGTGGTTCTATATTTAAACAGTGTTTGGGAGTAATCTTGACTGTTCAGATTCAGTACATGGTAAGATGTCAATTTTATATATCTCTCTCCTCGAAGTGACCACAACAGATATTTTCATCCTACAGAGTAATGTTATTAGGCTTCTGGGAACCCTGATGTTGCTGGCAACATATTCTGGGCCCATTCTTGATCCAAAACATCAGGAAACTTGACACACTTTGCTGATTTTCAGAACTTGGCTACATGCACAAGTAAAGTTTATAGAATTGGTTTGAATTGCCATACATAAAACTTCTTACATTCACTTGAAACATTCATCATTCATTTTTTAAAACTAAAAATAACATAAATATCAAGAATTTTAACTAAGCACAACCAACTGGAAACACTATGTGAATTCCACATGAGAAGAAGTAGATACTTAAAAATAAGTTTGTGACTCTCAGTGAACTTAGTGTTCACTATAAAAAATTAAACTCTCATTCTAATAATCAGAAGAGCTTTACTTCAGATGTAACATGGGATTTATAACAAGTGCACACACTAAATGTGCTGACAATTCTAAGTTCAACACCAGCTAACAGGAAAATAAGGTCTACAGTCATGTCACACACTGAATGAGGAAAAATGTTCATGGCTGTCATCTAGGCATTTTCAGTATAAGCAACATGTAGGTGACCTTGCCACACACTAAACTCTACTCTGCTCAGGGAAGCACATCTTAATAAATGTTCAGTGAATAGTAATAGTTCCTTGGGCTGTAATATAAATGAACCAATTCTTGCAGATCTTGTCCTAGCCAATCAGCATTCATAGCAGCATTTCACAGCTGAAAGATTTAAAATAAGTTAAAAAAGTATGTGCTATCATGATATAATTTTTTAAATTGATCATAGACTCAGAAAACTGGGTGAAGTTATCCAACCTCAGCTCAAAACTGGGGCTATGTAATTTTATGGACCAATAAGTTTTTGCTACAAACCTTTATTCAATAAATCATTCCATCTACAGATTTACTTCTAATGTATAAATTGAAAAGGATAATTAGTTATCAAACCCTTCCTGTTATGGTGTTAGCGTGTGATGCTATTCAATACTAATATCATAAATACGAAAGTAACTCTGCCTGTTACACTTTCACAACTAAACCATTGAACCAGTTTTGATGAAATTTGGTATGCAGCTGCGCATAGCTCAAAAATTGATTTGAATAATATAACACTAAATATAGAATAATAATTACTCTTTGAAAAAGCTATTTAGTCTTTGACTTTTGAACTGTATCATACTTGTGTGATTGCTTTTATTGTTTAATATGTCCTACATAGTAAGATTAAACATAATGAATACAATGAATATACAATCCTCCACGTGTTGAATCTATGCTTCCACAGTAACATTAGTCGTAAGCTCATCACATTTTAGGCACTGAGTGTTACACGTCTGTTATAGCTTCAGAGATGCTTGAAGACTCACAATGGCAGCAACATTTAAAGGTTGTAGGGCAAACAGAGAGTGTAGCACCCTTGCATATGGAAGCTTTTGGTGAGGCTGAATTTCATTATGATCTTGTAATTGACTGTGTAAATGATAAATTGGTCATCTTAGGGGCATGGATAGAAAATGTAGGCACCATACTGAATTGAAGTTGAAGGAGGAAATGGTTGGCATGTGTTGCTCTAGTAGTGAAATCTCAGATCCAGTACTAATTAAAAAATACAATGCATGACTGCAGATTCTACATACAGCAGAATAAGTAAAACATTCATTACCTACATTCCACAACTGCATATGTTTTAATACCTACATCTCTGCACTATTATGCCTTTGAATATGTCTGCTTGTGTCTGTATATGTGTGGATGGATATGTGTGTGTGTGTGTGCGAGTGTATACCCGTCCTTTTTTCCCCCTAAGGTAAGTCTTTCTGCTCCCGGGATTGGAATGACTCCTTACCCTCTCCCTTAAAACCCACATCCTTTCGTCTTTCCCTCTCCTTCCCTCTTTCTTGACGAAGCAACCATTGGTTGCGAAAGCTAGAATTTTGTGTGTATGTTTGTGTTTGTTTGTGTGTCTATCGACGTGCCAGCGCTTTCGTTTGGTAAGTCATATCATCTTTGTTTTTAGATTTATTATATATTCAAACATTTATAAATTACTAACTTGTTTACTATTATTCACCATAACAAAACTACTGATATGCGGTGGCAGCCACAGGTGACAGCTAGTTTATTATAAATGTGAATGTTTCTGTGTGAATATGTTTGTTACCTCCTCACGCTTAAACAGCTGGACAGACTTGGAAGAAATTTGATATGTGATTAGCATATACCCTGATCCAAACATAGGCTACTTTTAAATTTTACAAGATTTTAAGAACATAACACGAAAAGTGGAAGAATAATTACTCTTATGAAAAGCTATTTACTCCTTGAATTTTGAACAGTGTCGTATTTGTGCAAGCGCTTTTATTGTTTAATACGTCCTACGTAATATGATTCAACATAATGAATACAGTGATTATACAACCCTCAAAGTGTTTAATCTGTACTTCCTTACAAGCCTTTTGCATTTTATCTGCTGAGCATCTGACGTAACTTATAGCTTCTGAGAAACTTGAAGTCTCATGATGACAATGTCATTTAAATGCTTTACGACAGAGAGGCATTGTGTCTTTACGTGTAGAACATGGTAGGCATTTAGTGAGGCTGGATTTCATTAGGATATCCCAGTGTATCTGCTGGTAACAGGTGCACACGTGAGGGCAGATAATGTTGTTGAACATACAAATATTATAAAATTGCACTATGCTGAACTAGATACTGCTTATTTTCTTTCTTTGTCAAGTTAGTATGTTTGTTGCTCCTTCAAACTGAAGAAGCTGGACAGAAATGGATAAACTTAGGAATGGAGGTAGCCTATACCCTGAATTAACATGTAGGATATCTTTTATTAAAAAGTCACTGTTCCTGTGGGATGAGCAATGTGACTACTGTTCCGATGTCGCACGATTTGCTGGGCCACAAGTAGCTCACGCCTCAATACAAGAGATAACTTTTTTGATGGCGCATACACATGGATAGTGAGTTTTGGCATTAACATTTCTTTATAAATAACTGTTTAACCATGGCTAAACTGTGGGCTGCAGCTAGTTAATCTATAAAGACTCTATAATTTATTGACAAACATTAATAATTGGTATAAACAGATCATCATTGTTATTACCTTGTATTGTTTCCCACTAATGTCAAGGGCTGCTTGAAACATGAGTCTCTCCAGTTTCCACCATATCTCTGTCACCATCCAGACACAGTCTTCTCCTCTCTTACGAATCTTTCTTCGACTCCTATCAGCAATTGTGTCTTTGACTTCCCCTTGGTCTCTCGCCTTCTGTATTCATTTCATGCAGGCCCATAACCATCCTTGTCTTATCCCTTCTGTACGGGGACTTCCCATGAAGCTATCAATTTGCCTTTCATATTCACTAGTGTAAAACCAGTCTGGAACCAAAATGGTTTCCAGGGATGTGGTTTTACGTAGGAACAAAATCTAATTTCAACATTACAATCTGCTTAGAAGATTTACAATTCAAATACAACAAAATTTAGAAAGGATTATTTCTAAACTTATTCCATCAACTGGTGGTGATAAAGTTGCTCCTTATGAGGGAACATAATTTTTTAAAGTTGAATTGTATACCATTGCTTTGTACAAGTGCTGGTGGCAGCAGCTAACAGGTAGATGACCGAGCGAGGTGGCGCAGTGGTTAGCACACTGGACTCACATTCGGGAGGACGACGGTTCAATCCCACATCCGGCCATCCTGATTTAGGTTTCCCATGATTTCCCTAAATCGCTCCAGGCAAATGCCGGGATGGTTCCTTCGAAAGGGCACGGCTGACTTCCTTCCACGTCCTTCCCCAATCCGATGAGACCGATGACCTCGCTGTTTGGTCTCTTCCCCCAGACAACCCCAACAGGTAAGTGAAAATGGAGACTGCAATATGTGGCTCACTTCACCATGAACAAACAGACTGCCTGTAGAAATGAAACATGCCTAAGAAACAACATAAATGCTGATATGGAAATGAATTGCAACAAGTCCACCTAAGATTGTAAGGAGTCATCTGATGTCCCAAAAAGTCCATTGCCTGTTTGCAAAGCACACACTTGTCATTATTTATCTTCAATTCGTAATGGGAAAGGTTTTCAAAAATAGTCCGTACCTGAGTTTCGTGCTCGGTAGCAGATGCAAAAAAATCAACATGTCATTCTGCAATGCTAAGCAGAAATTCAGGCTGCAGAGAACATCACTGACAAAATGTTTCCATTTTTCTGCAGCATTCTTAAGACCAAATGACATCCATACATATTCAAAGAGGCCAATAGGCTTAATTACTACTGTCTTGTATATCCTCTGGTGCTACTGGGAGTTTGATGATAGGCTTTTTGGAAGTCAGTATCACTGAACATTCGGGAGCCTGCCAGCACAGCTGTAAAATCATGCAAGTGGTGAACCAGACAGCGATCCAGTGTGGTGAGTGCATTCAGGGCACGATAGTCCTCACATAGACACCACGTACCATCTTCCTTTCGAATCAGATGTAGGGGAGATGCCCAAGGCCTGTCAGTGTGTCTGATAACCCCCATTGCCAGAAATTCTTCAAAGTCTTTCTTTGCAGCAGTGTACTTATTAGGAGCCAACCAATGGGTCTTGTAAGCAACCAGTGGCCTTGGCACTGCGGAAATATGATGTTTAGTGTTATGTTTTACTTAATCTGTGGCGTGGGCTGGTGTTCTGCTATGCCCTCTTTTGTACTGAGAGTGGCATCATCTCTGCTCTTGAGTTGTAGCAAGTGCAGTGGCGCTGTGAGAAATGTAGGCACGCAGGGTCTCATTGTCTGCGACGCCAAGCATATTCATAACTTTGGAAATAGATCACTAACACTGGACAGGAAGTTAAGGGACTCTAACAAAGGTAGTTTTTGCATCTACCGCTGAACATGCTGAAATCCAGAAGTCTCCCCTAGGATTATCGAATGACCATGTAAAATTCCTTTGTTCTTGTGAACTATAACCTCCTGTATGTACACATTTGCATTGTAACAGTGGAGAAAGTCCGCACTGAGTATGGCGACGTCAGAGATCAGGAAATTCCATTGAAAATCCTTTGGGAATCCTAAATTCATGACAGCACATTTGTGACTGAACATAGGAATTCTAGAATTGTTCGCTGCTGTGAGTTGTGATTTTATGGATGAATAGTTTTCTGATCTTGCAGGGAGGACATTGATGTCTGAACCAGTGTCAGTTAAATAAACTAGCTCATTACACATGTCTTTGACATACAGCTGATGCAACATAGAAACACTGTGAAGAATAGAGCGCTCGTCAGCTGTGTTTAAAGACAGCTACATTGCTGTTACAAGAAAGTAAATTGTCATCATGTAGTGGAGTTTGAGTGGTACATCTTCTTCGAGTGGGGCAAAATTGTTTGTAGTAGTGGCCAGGCAGAGTGCTGTGGAGTGATCAGTTATGCCTAATTTTGATTGCTGCCCCCATTTGGGAAATTGCTTGGCTTCATGCATTTGTGCACCATTTGTCTGAAGCAAGAATATACCCCCACAGTTTTGCATGCTTGTTGACATTACCTAGTGAAGTGCACTATCTGGCAGGTTGGGTGCTGCTGAAAGTGCTGGAGCTTACCTGAGTTGCTGCTGCTACATAGCTGCAGTGTCCATAATGATATTTTCCAGTTTGTGGGGGCTGCTTGCATCACTGAATAATAAAACATGATAAAGTTGCTCCGTGATCAGTAATTGTGAGACAGTATGTGAGGAAGCATTAGAAATCGCCACCTTTTACTGCGAAAGCTAACTGGCTTGTCCAAATATGTTTGAGTGTGGCATCAGAAAACTTGGTTGCAGAAATCAGTGATCACAGGTGGTGCCAGCAAGTGGATGAAGCCTTGTCACCAATAGTTTCTCATAGTAGCATGTATTGAATGCAGATGTCCATTGGTCTGCATACTCGGTGAAGCATACTGTTCGTGATGCGTGTGTATGTACTTTTGGAACGTGTTTTGTGCACCACGTCCGATAATAACAAAGTTGGCGAGTCCAATGTTGTTGTTGTTGTGGTGGTCTTCAGTCCTGAGACTGGTTTGATGCAGCTCTCCATGCTACTCTATCCTGTGCAAGCTTCATCATCTCCCAATACCTATTGCAGCCTACATCCTTCTGAATCTGCTTAGTGTATTCATCTCTTGGACTCCCTCTACGATTTTTACCCTCCACGCTGCCCTCCAATACTAAATTGGTGATCCCTCGATGTCTCAGAACATGTCCTACCAACCGATCCCTTCTTCTAGTCAAGTTGTGCCTCTTCTCCCCAATTCTATTCAATACCTCCTCATTAGTTATGTGATCTATTCATCTAATCTTCAGCATTCTTCTGTAGCACCACATTTCAAAAGCTTCTATTCTCTTCTTGTCTAAACTATTTATCTTCCACGTTTCACTTCCATACATGGCTACACTCCATACAAATACTTTCAGAAACGACTTCCTGACATTTAAATTTATACTTGATGTTAACAAATTTTTCTTCTTCAGAAAAGCTGTCCTTTCCATTGCCAGTCTACATTTTATATCATCTCTACTTTGACCATCATCAGTTATTTTGCTCCCCAAATAGCAAAACTCCTTTACTACTTTAAGTGTCTCATTTCCTAATCTAATTCCCTCAGCATCACCCCACTTAATTCGACTATATTCCATTATCCTCGTTTTGCTTTTGTTGATGTTCATCTTATACCCTCCTCCAATAGGGAGGACAAATTGCATTTATCATCTGAATTCCATAGGCCTTAAGGGAAAGCTCAAGAAGCTGGAACCCAAGATCAGGTTGTTGCAGTATGTACAGTGGTGTTATGAATTTACTACGCATCACTGAAGGCGTCATGCAGGTTGAGGGCAAACTGCATTTGAGTTGCACAAGGTACAAAGTGCCCAGCACTTGGCCGAAAGTTAAAACCATTTGTGGTATAGTGCGAAAGTCTTCTGAAGCACCCAGTAAATGCCTTGGAGGTGTAGTGTCCTCATTAATAGGCAAAATTATCTTGCTCTTGAATAGCTTTATCATCTGCCTTGGTTGGGGTTATCACTTGTGGGAATTATGATCCCCAATTGAATACAGATAGTGTAAATATTATATCCTTTATTACATTAATGAAATACAAAAATCAGGGCACAAAATACTCTGGAGAAAGCCAGTGACGTCTTGGAGAAACATGGAGTAACACATAAACAAAGATGCAGTTAAATCATCCACCACATAGGCACAAAGATAGTCAACACTGTTAGTTACTTCTTAGACTGCTTGTGTTGCCACAGAATAATTATTTCCACAGATTGAAACATACAGGTGGAGGTATCACTATATACAAACGGAAAACTGATGATCTGCAAGATTCTGAGTACTTGCAGCATGCAAAGAAAAAGACTTTAAAATTACTGGTATAATGAAGAAAGACCAATAATTTTTTTTCATGTACAGGACTCCAAATAGAAATGTTGCAATAATTAATAATAAACTAAAAAAATTATTCCTAAAGTTTAAATGGAAAATATTTTAATATATGGATCCTACAGAACCTGTATATATATGTGTGTGGGTAAAGAATTTAAACCAAAACAAGATTCAGCAGAAGTATTATTACAGTCTAATAGGAAATTAATAATAAATTTATCTATGAAAGTGATCAAAACCTGACAATCATTAAAAACATTGTCAACCACATCGATAACATATTCATATGACAAGTTCCGCAAGGATCAGTAGGTGAGACTCATTATAGGTTATTGTGTTAGTTTTACAAAAACAGGAACACAGAAACAGAGCACAACAATAAGAAAAAGGGCAGGATTATCAGTCAACAAAACCTAAAAATTTTTAGGATTTCGCTGAGAAAATTAAGTTTAACTGAATTAATGCATGTACGTGACACAAATGAGATATTTTAAGTATTCCTTAATACACAAGCATTCCATTTTCAAGTAACCACAAAATGACCTATCAGTAAAAACAGGGTCACTCTACGCAATGGGTTAGCAAAGAAATAACAAATCTTTGATGTAACCTAAGGGATCTCGTGCAAAGGGAATTTCGAGACGCGGTTTACAAAAATTACATATATAGAATTGTAGAGTGTTAAGAGGAGATAAAAAAGGAACGCACAAAAATGTCAGAGGTGCATCATTTCCCCATTAGGGGTCAATTTTGACGCGAATGATATTTAGACACAGTGTTTGAAGTGGTTCCTTTTGTATTACTTACGTTTCCTGTTCATGTCTATTGTAAAGTCTCAAATGAAAGGATACACTTCAAAGGTGGTCGGAAAGGAGGAAATGCAGTTATTGCCATTTTGTAATTTAAATTTTTACAAATACTATTTTTTTTTTTAAATAAAATCAAGTTCATTTGCTCCATTACCTGGAATTAAAATTCAATTCATACCAAAATAGTTATTCTTGGTTAATGACACACCTTGCGACAATGACCGTGTACAGAGTTAATGTTCATACAAAAAGGGTTTATTTTGTAATAAGTTAATCAGACTTTAAACTACGATACACATGCATCGTTCTGATAATCAATAACTAACGATAAAGTGCTTATGGCCTCCAACTTAAATTAAATGCCTAGAAATTACTTCCATTATGTAAATAAAAAGAGAATTGAGAGATTGGCCATTTTACAAAATAAACCCAGCTTCAGAACATAATGGTCCAATTATTGTTGGCAAAGTGTTACAATGAATACACTTACACCTGTGCATGCCACCGCAAAAAACAGAGGAAGGAGACAATCTAATGTCGCTTTTTCAAATGTAAAATAATTACAACTTTGTAGAAGAAAGGTTAGCAACATGTAAAGGTTAAAACTGTGTGTCCGACCGAGACTCGAACTCGGGACCTTTGCCTTTCGCGGGCAAGTGCTCTACCAACTGAGCTACCGAAGCACGACTCACGCCCGGTACTCACAGCTTTACTTCTGCCAGTATCTCGTCTCCTACCTTCCAAACTTTACAGAAGCTCTCCTGCGAACCTTGCAGAACTAGCACTCCTGAAAGAAAGGATATTGTGGAGACTTGGCTTAGCCACAGCCTGGGGGATGTTTCCAGAATGAGATTTTCACTCTGTTAAGTTTGGAAGGTAGGAGACGAGATACTGGCAGAAGTAAAGCTGTGAGTACCGGGCGTGAGTCGTGCTTCGGTAGCTCAGTTGGTACAGCACTTGCCTGCGAAAGGCAAAGGTCCCGAGTTCCAGTCTCGGTTGGGCACACAGTTTTAATCTGCCAGGAAGTTTCATATCAGCGCACACTCCGCTGCAGAATGAAAATCTCATTCATTCAACATGTAAAGGATTTTCAAGTGCTAATTTTCTGAAGACTTACTTTTTTTATACATACAACTAAAAGAAATAGTTTTTTACTGTTCGTTCAGTATAGTTTCTATAATCATGTAAACATTTTAACTGAAATACATTAGGAATTATTAAATAGAAGACTATAAGCAGGAATCTCACCTTAATGTCCATTAAGGACAACTCAGTTGGGCACAAGAGTTCACCTTTTTTGTTTTATCAAAATATATGTTATATAGGCCTCTCAAATGGTCCAAGCAGGGTTCATTAGTTTAACCTGGCTTCTCCTATTCAACTACATGTTATTCACTTCAATTGTTGTGAAAAAAAAACTTTAGAAAGTCACAGTAAATATTAGTAATTTGGCTACTGTAATTGATTATGTAGTGTTCGTTGCAAGAGAGTTATTTGATCGAACAATGTTTTTGTTGTTTGAATGTGGCTTTACAAAACAAACATTTTTATTAGAGTCTTACTGTGGCATTGTATTCACTTCATTATGAGTTACAGATATTATCAAGACTACACTAGATAGTTAGAGATCATAGCATATGGTCAACATCCGGATTATTTTGTTAATACTGAAGATTATATTTAAGATGTTTGCCCCCTGATTCAGGTGAAATCCATGGGGAATCTGAGCTAAAATCTGAGAGAGGGCCTCCAGACTTACACATCATTCACAATTACACTGTTCAGTCACATTAATATGGGCACCTGTCAAAAGCCTGAATAACCACCTTTTGCAGGTGGACCACTGTGAGACATGTAGGAAGAGAGTCGGCGGGATTCTGAAAGGTACAGATGGGGATGTGGAGCCATGTTGCCTTCAATGCCATGGCACTCTCATTTGAGCAGCCATGTCTCGAATAGCCTGATTGATGTGCGCCCCCCCCCTCCCCCAAATTCTCAATTTAGTTTAAATCAAAGGATTTTTACAGCCAAGGGAGTATGGTACACTCATCTTGGTGCTCTTCTAACCACACAGGTACACTGTGAGCTGTGTGACATGTTGCATTGTCCTGCTGGTAGATTCCATCATGTGAGGAAATAAACTGCATGCAGGGATGGACATGCTCCCCAAGTATAAAATGCATACTTATATTGATCCATTGTGCCTTCCAGAATGACTGTCACCCAGGGAATACCCTCCAGCCTGGACCCTTCTGAAGAGTGTCGTAGACTGCTTACTTTCAGACATTCCACACCACACACACCATTGACCATCTGTCCAATCGAGCATAAAACATAATTCATGTGTCGACATTTAGTGGACATCTAGTTGTGGTACTGGCATACGAATTCCAGCTTTCATCAATGATGAACAGTAAGTAGCATAGGTGCATGAACCAAAGCATCTACGGCGGAGTCCCATACACAATAATGTTCACTGAACATTTGTTGAGGAGACTATTGGTAGCTCCTTGGTCCATCTGAGTTGTCAGTTACTCAACTATTGCACATCTTTTTGCCCATATACACCTTCACAGTCGTCATTTCCCCATCGTAGTGCACCACAGTGGCCTTGGCTCTGGCTTTGTGTAGCGCTATTTTACCATGCTCTGTATACTTCAACCACAGTGGCACATGAACAGTTTACAAGCTTAGGCATTTCAGAAATGCTTTTACACTTGACCCTGAAAGCCAATGATCATGTCCTTTTGAATGTCAGTTGAATCGCTTCATTTCCACAATACAGCACCTGCACCGTTTACCATTAGCAACATGCTTTATATACCCTCCACTGCTAGTGCAGCCACCTGTTGTGTATGAACAGTTATTTCATGATGATGTCCAACATGAATGGACCAGGTATAAGTAATATGGATCAAGGATGCGCATATGACAGTTTGAGGGCCCCAATACCTGGGGTATGAAGTATTTTTAATATTTTGGAAGATGAATGGCATCTTGTAAGTAGCCATAAAAATTTTACACTTCTTACCCTGTTAAAAACCTATGTAATACTGACTTTTAAATAATTTTCTGGGAAGGAAAAAACCTGACTACACTAACAACCTTTCCCTAAGTTCTAGGGAGACCATGGCCCCCCTTGCCTCCATTTATGAGCACTCTTGGTATGGGTCAGGAGGTGGAATTTATTTCACGTACAATGAATCTCATTTCTTTAGAAACCACTGTAATTACCTGGCTTTTAGATAAAATTCATATGCTTCCAACAGGTTTGGTAAAAGTACAGATATTTGGGTGAGTACAACATGCAACAATATTTAAATTTTGCCCATGATCAGTGAACTTTGAACACAATGTTGTGTTCTGAGAATAAGTCATTAAATTCTGTGGAGCTTGTTAAATCATAATAGTCTTTATCAAAACATCATGCATACACACAGTGTAAAAGGAAAAAATTTCTCTCAGTTCTTAGAAAATATGAGTTCAGCTTTACAAGTATCAAGCACTTTTGTTAACCTATGGAAAAGGGAAACACATATTAGTACAAGAGTGTGCTGGAAAGTAATGCCTCCAAATTTTTTTATGTGAGAACTATTAAAACTTTTTAAATAAAGCAAACATTATTAACATTTTACATCTTTACTCTTCATGTCTACGCTTTGCAGCCCTCTGCTGCTAGAGGGCTCTGAATTGTAGTGTGTAACATAGCAGAGTGTAACAGAACTATGTCGGTGTATGAGAAACAGTCTGCTGTAATTGAGTTTTGGAATTGAGGTGTTCATGCAGATATGGAGCACCCTCCCTCGTAGCATGACAATGCCAGACCACACTTGAATGCTGCAACACCTGCAACAATCCGGCACTTTGGGTTCATCGTCATCAGTCTTCCTCCAGAGTCCTGACTTGGCCTCAGCCAGTTTTCATCTGTTTCGAAAACTTAAAGAACACCGAGGACTTCACTTTGTAGTGATGAAGCAGTGCAAGGCTAGGTTGTGACTCCATGAAAAAGGCAAACTGTCTACATTGACAGAATCAAGAAACTGGTCTCTTGTTGGGGGAAATGTGTTCATTATCAGGCTGACAAACTTGAGAAATAAATATGTAGATGTAAAGAATAAAGATGCAGAATCTTAACAGAATTTGTTTTATTTAGAAAGCCTTAAGATCTTTTGTATAAGAAACTCAGAGGGACTACTTTTCACCATGCATTAGTTTGTGTGTTCATCGGTGGTGGTAGTGGCTGCAACTCAATTCCAAGTATACAAAGTTTCTTCCTGGATAGAATGAGCATTTCAACTCAAATTATGGATGTGTTTCCAGTGCCTAAACAGACCATTCCTGGCGTAAAACATGCATCCCTACAAATCACACTGAACAGTTGGAGGAGGACAGGGTTGTAACTGACAGCGCTTTCTTGCTTGTCGCTTGGCCTCTTTGTGTCTGCACCATTCTCCTTAAAACTAGTTGACAGCAGTGAATGTAGTGTTCCTCCACAGTAGGTGGTCCATAACACAGTCTTTCCATGTTGTCTCATGTCGTCTAGTTGTCATCGTGATGGATTTGAACTGGCCCTTAAAAACCACGAGAGAGTCTCCATGTCAGTTGTCAGAGTAGAGTTCACCATAAGGGATTTGGTGCGAAAGCTTTGTATTACGTAAATGATGAACAGTCAGATTACATGAAATTGTCATTTGTTTTATCAATAAAAATGAAAAGTGTTCACCCTGCTCCAGTGCTGTGTCTAGCATGTAGATATTGAACTCAGGGAGAGATAATACTGGGGCAGGTTGTGTGAGTACCTTCATTTTTCCCCACATTGACGGTAAGACCAAAGTGATTACTTGCAGTTTTAAAGTAGTTGACTCACTTTTGTAATTCTGCTGGTATTAGAGCAGGAGTTGCAGTACAAGGTGCATTCAAGTTCTAAGGCCTTCGATTTTTTTTCTCCGGACTGGAAAGAGATAGAAACATGCGCATTGTTTTAATATGAGGCCGCGTTCATTGTCAATATGTCCCAGTGATGGCAGCACCGTACGGCAGATGGAATTTTACCGCCAGCGGCGAGAATGAGAACTGTTTTAAGTACTTAAAATGGCGACTTTTCCTTACTGGAACAGCGTGCAATCATTCGTTTTCTGAATTTATGTGGTGTGAAACCAACTGAAATTCATCAACAGTTGAAGGAGACATTTGGTGATGGAGTTATGGATGTGTCGAAAGTGCGTTCGTGGGTGCGACAGTTTAAGGAAGGCAGAACATCGTGTGACAACAAACCAAAACAACCTCGGGCTCGCACAAGCCGGTCTGATGACATGATTGAGAAAGTGGACAGAATTGTTTTGGGGGATCGCCGAATGACTGTTGAACAGATCGCCTCCAGAGTTGGCATTTCTGTGGGTTCTGTGCACACAATCCTGCATGACGACCTGAAAATGTGAAAAGTGTCATCCAGGTGGGTGTCACGAATGCTGACGGACGACCACATGGCTGCCCGTGTGGCATGTTGCCAAGCAATGTTGACACGCAACGACAGCATGAATGGGACTTTCTTTTCATCAGTTGTGACAATGGATGAGACGTGGATGCCATTTTTCAATCCAGAAACTAAGCGTCAGTCAGCTCAATGGAAGCACACAGATTCACTGCCACCAAAAAAATTTTGGGTAACCGCCAGTGCTGAGAAAATGATGGTGTCCATGTTCTGGGACAGCGAGGGCGTAATCCTTACCCATTGCGTTCCAAAGGGCACTACGGTAACAGGTGCATCCTACGAAAATGTTTTGAAGAACAAATTCCTTCCTTGACTGCAACAAAAACATCCGGGAAGGGTGCGTGTGCTGTTTCACCAAGACAACGCACACGCACATCGAGCTAACGTTACGCAACAGTTTCTTCGTGATAACAACTTTGAAGTGATTCCTCATGCTCCCCACGCACCTGACCTGGCTCCTAGTGACTTTTGGCTTTTTCCAACAATGAAAGACACTCTCCGTGGCCGCACATTCACCAGCCGTGCTGCTATTGCCTCAGCGATTTTCCAGTGGTCAAAACAGACTCCTAAAGAAGCCTTCGCCGCTGCCATGAAATCATGGCGTTGGCGTTGTGAAAAATGTGTACGTCTGCAGGGCGATTACGTCGAGAAGTAACGCCAGTTTCATCGATTTCGGGTGAGTAGTTAATTAAAAAAAAAATCGGAGGCCTTAGAACTTGAATGCACCTCGTATCTTGGCATACTGTAGTTCTGTCACACAGGTACAGTGCAGACAGTATTGTTGTTCACAGTGGCCTTGTGTGCAGTTGCTTATGTAAAAGAGATCATCTCACTGGTCTGGAGGTGTCTCCCATTGGATCATGGGTGTGAAGACATTTTGCTACAGACTTGAAAAAGTCGAGGGAGGAATCACGATTTATTCATTTATCTATTGGACTTATCATCCATGCTATTACTTGCTAGCGTGACTTGGAGGAGTGCCTTTAACCATTCACTTTGCAAAGCTTAAACACTAGCACTCCTACACAAAGTTTGTAGTACAACAGGCTAACATTTCTCATGTTAGGTGAACATATATTTTAATATTGTCCTCACAGATCATTATTTCTCAAGATACAGAGTACTACCAAAAATGTTTACATATTTCATAGGAAACAAGAACTGTAATCCACAATGACCACATACATTTATAAGAGCGTGATGTTTATGCGTTGATCATACAGACATGTGCCATCACAAACTTACCACACTTACTGAAGGTATAGGACATCATTGTTTATTTTCAAAGGTACAAGTCTCTGCATATACTATACCTGCATCAGAATATGAGAAGTACATTCTGTATAACCTGGAAAGGAAAGCAGCCGTAAGCTCAAGAATGATAGCCATAGAAATTTCCTAGTTGTGAACAAGTGTAAGTTGCACAGTAGATTGTTCATAGCTCATATAGGTCTAATATTATTACCCCTATGTCTATGAATGTCCACAAACATGAACTTGGAAACTGTTCTTACACTACTGTCTCATATTTCCATGTATGTACACATACAGTAAAGGAAAGGCAACTGCTCACCTGTGGCAGATTGATGCATGGAGCACAGTAACACAAAATAGAAAACAAGAAACAATATTCACTCTAGCTTTTGAGCACTTGCTCTTTTCGCAGCAATAGTACACACGTTCACCCACACGGCCATGGGTTTGAATGTTGTTGTATGTGTGAACGTGTTTATTACTTATGGGGAAAAAGCTAGTGCTCGAAAGCTAATCTGAATTTTGTTTTCTGTTATGTGTTACTGTGTCCACACATCAATACACTATGGGTGAGTATATATATTGTGTGGCCAGAATCAGTCTGAGGAGCATGAAAGAGTGTTGCAGGATAGGTTGTGCTGAGAAATTATTTTTAAGAAAAAATTTGATATGTTGTGCTGCTTCTGAGCTAATTAGCATTGAAGTTAACCAATCAGGCTATTCATGTGCAAATTCAAGAGATAGTGTTACCATACATTTTCTCTGTTTGAACAAAATAATGATAGAAAATTTGGACATGGGACAATAATAAAGATCAAACCAAAGCTATAGGCTGACCAAGCTCATGCAGTATCATCTCCACAACGAGAACAACTGACACCAATTGTGTCTGGTGGGCCAATTGAACTTGTACTCACAATGGCCTGATTCGGTAACTTCAATGCTAATTAACTTGGAAGTGACATGAATACTGAACTTTTTTCTTAACAATTATTTCTGAGTACAGCTGCAACATCCTTACAAACTTTGTAGACTGATTCTGATTGCTGTGTATGTTCATATACACACATATCAAAAAAAGTTTTGCATCACCCCTGTTCCCAGAACTCCTGAAGATAGACGTTGACTGTTGATATTGTATCACAGACATAATACCTTTGGCTGTTCAGAGATGCCACTAAACCCACCTCAAGACGTAAACAACCTTGTTTGAGCAGCACCTGTTAGACAGAGGGGGTAAAACAGCCGATCAGTTCCAGTCATTCTACCAGGAAGGAGGTACATGGCTCAAGTTGTCTGTAGTTCAATCATGCCTAGATGGTCAATACCATGGTTTGATAGCATCTGCATTGTTACTTTGTGCCAGGAAGGACTCTCAACAAAGGAAATGTCCAGGCGTCTTGGAGCGAACTAAAGCATGTTGTTTGGACATAGAGGAGATACAGAGAGACATGAACTGTCGATGACATGCTTTGCTCAGTCCGCCCAAGGGCTACTAATGCAGTGGATAACCACTACCTACGGATTATCACTCAAAGGAATCCTGACAGCAACGCCACCATGCTTAAATAATGCTTTTCATGTCATGTTATGACTCAAACTGTGCACAATAGGCTGCATAATGCGCAACTTCACTCCCGACATCCATTAGGTCCACCTTTGCAACCACGGCACCGTGGAGTGTGATACAGATTGGCCCAACAACATGCCAAATGGACCGCTCAGGATTGGCATCATGTTCTCTTCGCCAATGAGTGTTGCAAATGCCTTCAATCAGACAATAGTCGAAGATGTGTTTGTAGGCAACCCGGTCAGGCTGAATACCTTAGACACACTGTCCAGTGAGTGCAGCAAGGTGGAGATTCTCTGATGTTTTGGGGTGGCATTATGTGGGGCCAATGTACACCACTGGTGGTCATGGGAACCGCCGTTACGGCTGTACAATGCGTAAATGCCATCTTCCAACCAATAATGCAACCATATCAGTAGCATATTGACGAGGCAATCATCTTCATGGATGACAATTCATGCCCCCATTGTGCAAATCTTGTGGATGACTTCCCTCAGGATAATGACATCGCTCGACTAAAGTGGCCAGCATGTTTTCCAGACATGAACCTGGTCGAACCTGCCTGGGATAGATTGAAAAGGGCAAGAGATCATGCTGCTGGGTATTAGAGGTAGCGGTGTGTACAGCAATCTGGACCACCATCTCTGAAGGTCTCACTGTATTGTGGTACAACATGCAATGTGTAGTTTTCATGAGCAGTAAAAAGGTCAGAAATGATTTTTATGTTGATCTCTGTTCCAAGTTTCTGTACATGTTCCAGAACAGAGGAGATGTAACACTTTTTTTTGATGTGTGTATAACCACAAAGAATCTTGAATTGTGTACTTATCCTACACTGCCCTTGTACATTTTCTTTTGTATTAGTTTTGCCCATAATGATAGTAAAAATATTCTTTTTATTGCCAATTATTACTCATGGAGCACAGGTATTATATCATGGACACTATAAATCATCCATCTCTTGTCTTCACTGCATTGGCATCTGTGTGAGTGTCAACCACAATCTTAGTGAATATATATTTGCCTCTAGAAACCATATGAAAATACACACAGTAAAACATACTGTCTCAGCAGTAACTTGTGCATTCCTTGTTGAACACAAGAATATTTTGTTTTCTGTGCAGTCCAATGAATATCTCTTCTTAATAATATTAATTTTCATAGTTCAGTGAACTAGTAATAATTATCAACATGGACACAGTTGTCAACAGAACTGTCATTAACCTTCGGTAGCACAGTCCTGTTCCAATTTCAAATACTTTAAAGAATTTTATCCTAGGTGCTTTCTCACTACTATATACTTACATACAAATAGGGTATAGACGGAGGGAATTAGCCTAGCTAATCACTCACTCACTCTGTTTCTATGTTTGCATGAGTCATTTAATTGATAGAAGGCAATTTCTGATTCTGTATATTCTTTGAATTACATATTAAATAACTATATAATATACCTATATTATATCTAAAAACAAAGATGATGTAACTTACCAAACAAAAGCGTTGGCATGTTGATAGACACACAAACAAACACAAACACACACACAAAATTCAAACTTTCACAACCAACGGTTGCTTCATTAGGAAAGAGGGAAGGAGAGGGAAAGACGAAAGGATGTGGGTTTTAAGGGAGAGGGTAAGGAGTCATTCCAATCCCGGGAGTGGAAAGACTTACCTTAGGGGGAAAAAACGACAGGTATACACTCGCACACACACGCACATATACAGACACAAGCAGACATTTGTAATCTTGTGGAAAACATTAACAACTTGTTTCTCACCGTTAGTGGTGTTCCACATGCATGTGTCAGTATGAAACAGAAAGCAGGGTCATCCATTTTCACGGTACATATGAAGAGAAAGACAATCAGAGCAAAAGTAGTGTTTGCAGAGACTGTGACTATACATGATTTTTGAAATAAAAAGTTACACAGCTAAAGTATAATCAAGAAAAATGTAGATAGCTCTTAAGACATCAGAATGTCAAAGTTTCTTTTACAGTGACATAGTAATAATATATCTACTATATAAGTTGGACCTACTTCCAATAGCAGAACAATACTAGTGTACGAGAGCCAAGGCTTCTGACCTATCATCACCTTTGTGTTTGTTTACATCAAGTTTGCTCATATGATGAAAGAAGTATCGGGAATTTAATCAATTCATTCGTACTTACACTGCCAATAAGCAAAAACACTGCATTGAGAAAATTAGGCATTTTGAATAAATATTCAAACTGTTTCCCACACACCTGACCCTGTACACACTAGCTGAATTCGTACTTAGACAATCAGAAAGAAATTAGTGGATAGAACCACTACCCTAAATCCTGAGGAAGGAAAACTCCAGAGAAGAGAAAATAAGACAAATATTGATTACAGTACATTAACAGAAACCATTCACGTAAGGAAAACACAATATGATAAAGTATACTGTGATTAGATACATAAAAAAATCAGCTCAACCAAGCAACAGGAGGAGAATATTGAAATCTGCAAGCTTTTGGAGCCAGTGGCAGAAGAAGGGTTGAGGAGGAAGCAAGAGGGATGAAGGAAAAGAAATGGTGAGGTTTAGGAAGTGGGGAGTGTTCAGAAAAGATGCCCAGAACCCAGCGTCAGGGGAGACATACCTCACGGGATGAGAAGGATAGATTGATTGTTGGTGACTGCAGCAGACAAGATTTGAAAACCTGAGAGCTTAAAGGTGGAAGATAAGATAATAAGCAAGACAGAGATTACTGTCAAAACATTGTGCAAGAGTTAATAAAACCAGAAAGCTAAGCACATTTTATGTGCATGAGAAAATAAACAGATCAGACAATAAAAAGACATAGAAAACTGAAAGGGAATGAAGAAAGGAATAGTTATTGAGTATAAATCCTGAGAATGAAGAAATTAATGTAAAATAAGACCAGGTGGATGGCAAGAACCAAGGTCATGATGTAATGCCAGTTCCCACCAGCAGAGTTCTGAGAAACTGGTGTCTGGGGGAAGGATCCAGATGTCACATGTAATGAAACAGCCACTAACATCATAACTGTTATGTTGCAGAGAATGCTCTGCAACAGGATTTGTGTGTTACCAGTATATCCCCTCTGTCTTTACCCATTCATCCTAAATAATAACTTGGTGGTAGTCATGCCAATGTAAAAGGCTGAACAGTGTTTGTTTACTGGCTGGTACATGATGTGTCATTTTACAGGTGGTTCTCTGTCTGATATATGATTTGCCAGTTACAGGTCTACTATAGGTTGTGGTAGAGCATGCATAAGCCAAGTCTTACAGTGGGGATGGTCACAGGGGTTCAAGCCACAGGGTAGGGGAACCGGTGCAGAAAGAGCATTGGGTCCGACAAGGATATTGTGGAGGTTGAGAAAGCAATGAAACTTTATTTTAGGTATTATGGTGAAAATGTCAGATGGAATGGCCCCATATCAGAGCATGATTTTTAAGAAGTAATTGCCTTGCTGAATTAGCTGATTGATACACTCAAAACCAGGAAAATACTGACTAAGAAGTGGTGTACTACTAAGCTGATTTTTGGAGGGATCAGCAGTATGAGGATTGGATGTGATGGCCTGAGGTATGGGCTTTTGAACTAGGCTGGTGGGGTAATTACATCCAGTGAAGGATGAGGTGAGAATAGCGGAGTATTGTTGTAAAGAGTCTGCATCTGATTAACAGCATTTGCCTCAAATACCAAGGCTGTAAGGGAGGGAACATTTCATGTGGAAATCATGGCAATTGTCAAAATGACTCATAAGTACTGTTGATTGTTAGTAGGTTTAATGTGAATGGAAGTGTGTAGCTGACCCTTCGTGAGGATGAGGCCAACACAAAGGAAACTGGGATGGAATATGGAAAAGGGGCATGTGAAATTTAATTGGAAAAATGTATTTAGAGATTCCAAGAATTTTAACTGGTCATATCATCAATGGATCTAAACCAAACCAGGAGCTGAAGGTCTATGGATCACAGGAAAGCCCCCTCCATGCAACTCAAGAAGAGGCTGGCATAGGAAGGAGCCACTGTGGTTCCTACGGCCATTCACCAGATCTGTTTGTATGTCCACCCCTCAAGAGTAAAGTACTTGTTGCTAAGTATGAAGTTGATTAGGGTAAACAGGCATGACACCATAGGTTTGCAGTCAGGTAGGTGCTGATTGAGAAAATGTTCAACAGCAGACAGACCAAGCACATGGGGCATGTTGTTGGTGTCTTTAATATAGGATGGAAGCCATTGGTACTGTATGCTGCAGATGCTGATCGACTAAGACAGACATATGTTTGGTGGATACTTTGAAACCAGGAACTATGCAACAGCCAGAGTGATTTGTTTTGTGGATCTTCAGAAGAAGGTAAAAGGTGGAGGTGCATGGTTGGATGGGGTAAGAATATCTATGGATTGAAGTGACAGACCTTTTGAAGGACCTCCAGTTTCGAGGAGGGACTGTAAGTCAATTTATATCACAGGGATGGGATCTTGATGGTAAATGCTATACATATAGGTGTCAGACAGTTGATGTAGAACCTCACTTACATACCCCCATCGGTTTTACATAAACCTATTGGTGTAATCGATAGCGTTATAGATTGTTGAGTGTGTGTGCTGGTGGGTGGCAGTTCAAAAAAAATTTTTTTCGGTTTGAATACCTAAATCATTTGAATATGAAATTCACAAATATATGGTAATTAACTCATATTTAACCATCATTTTCAAGTAAAATGTATGTCTTTAAGTTTTTAAATTATATACCACGTACAAATTTCTTGTTTTCATTGCAGAAACACATTCTTAATTATCCATATTTTTTAAACAATTGTTAAACATTGTTGAAGTTAAGAAAATATTATACAATTAAATTTTTTGGAGAAAAATGAAAGATCAAGTACTCTTTGTATGAATATGCCCATTGTTTTGTAGGACAGATGTGGTCTCACATGAGCATTGTAGAAGCATGGAGAACATTAATGTTCATGATGTTGAGCACACTGTACAAAAGGTGTATTTTTACAGTTGTCACCTTAACACAGGAATCTGAACCCAATGGAATTGATCCAGAGCAAAGTTAACGGACTTGTCATGAGAAATAACAAGACATTTGAGCTACCAAACATACTGGAACTAATGCACGAAGCTTTGTGACATGCCACTGCTGAACAATGGCAAAATGCAGAACCGCATGTCATTAAAGAGGAGGAGGAAATGTGAATTTTTTTGATGGTTGCCAGAGCAGAGTTCACGATGAAAGATTTGGTGGGAAAACTGTTAGAACTTCAAGTTTAACACATATTTCGTAATGACACAACAACACATATAAGTCACAGAGTAAGTTGACATGTGTATTCGTTAGCATTCGAATAAGCACTGAGTCCCAGTCTAGCGGCCGCTGCTCAGCTGGCCGCTTAGGTGGCGCAGCTGCTGCATGGCTGGCAGACAGCACCGCACGTAGAGGACGCGCGTAATTGCGCGGCGGCACTTTGAATGATCGGCGAGTCACAACACTTTTCCCCCCTTTGAAATTGTTGCACTGGTCTTGATAGAGGTGTCCTGGAGATGGCTAACGTCCATAGGCGTTTGACTCGCCGTAAAGTCTCGAGGAGGCGGCTTCCCGTATGGACGGAAGTGTCCCCGATGATAACGGGTCGAGATGATAGGAGACGTAGGGGTCGAATCTGCTGGGGCCCCATGCACCAATCTGCCTATTGTGGCAAGTCCAGTTGATATGACAGGAGACATGGGAGATGTGTTGGCGTCCTTTGGAGGAGGAGGCGAGTAGATTCGCTCAGACAGAGGATGGTCCTCCGGTTCCTGCATGGGCACGTCTCCTGGTGGCGTCCGTTCTGGTGCTGGCATCGTGATGACGGTGAGAGGGCTGCGTTGTGAGTATTGAGAGATGCCAAGATCCCGAGCGTCAGGTGGAGCCAAAGGTGCTGTGGCGGCATTCGGAACAGGCGTTGCTGGCACCCGAGGCCGAAGCTGGTCCGAATGACGCACTGCAACACCCATGTCCGTCTGGATTTCATACAGGCGTCTGCCACGGTGTCTTAAGATGCGGCCCAGGCTCCATTTTGGCCGCCTGCCATATCCCCGTACCCAGACGAGGTTGTCAGCAGTGAACCGGCCAAGTGAAGGCACCCGCGGCCGTGAGGTGGGAGGCCGGAGAAGATGAAGTAGCGTGAGGGGCTGTCAGCCATGTAAGAGCTCAGCCGGGCTGTGGTCACCCATGGGGGTGAAACGGTAAGACGCCAGAAACTGGAGAAGCGCCTCATCAGCAGCAGAAGAAGTCAGAAGTTTCCGCATCTGAGCCTTAAATGTGCGGACCAGTCGTTCAGCCTCACCGTTGGATTGTGGATGGAACGGCGGGGCCGTGACATGCATAACGCCATGACGAGCACAAAAATCCACAAATTCGGAAGAGGCAAATTGCAGACCATTATCAGTAACAAGAGTAGAGGGGAGGTCTTCCAAAGAAAAAATGCGGGAGGTGGTTGCCGCGGTCGTAGGTGATGTGCAACGGACAATGAAAGGAAAGTTAGAATAGGCGTCAATTACGAGGAGCCAATAAGTACCTAAAAAGGGTCCCGCAAAGTCAGCATGAATGCGCTCCCAGGGCTTCTCAGGCGAAGGCCATGGTGACAAAGATGACTTCGGGGCAGTGGCCTGTGACGCACAAGGGCCGCAGGCAGCGACCATGTGTGCGATTTCAGAGTCGATGCCAGGCCAGTACACATGACGGCACGCCAGAGATTTTGTGCGAGACACACCCCAGTGCCCTTGGTGAAGGAGGCGCAAGACCGAAGCATGCAAAGACGCAGGTACCACAACACGCAGCGAAGCATTGTCAGTGGAGAGGAGGATAACACCACCCCTAGCCGTGAGGCGGTAGCGCAAAGTGAAGTAGTTCCACAACGGATCAGAAGTCTTAGCGGACGGGCGATCTGGCCAACCCTTCTGAATACAGCATAAAACCCGGGAGAGGGTAGGGTCAGAACCCGTAGCAGCCGCCAGCCTGTCCCCATTGATGGGGAACCCGTCCACAACCTGCTGCTCGGCAACATCCAGGTGGAAACACAAAAGTTCGTCCCTATTGAATGCCTGATCAGGACCCATGGGAAGGCGAGACAGAGCATCAGAATTTGCGTGTTGAGCCGTTGGCCGGAAATGAATCTCATAATTGAAACGGGACAAGTAAAGAGCCCAATGCTGGAGGTGGTGTGCAGCCTTGTCGGGAAGTGACGTTGATGGATGAAACAAGGAAACAAGTGGTTTGTGATCCGTAACAAGATGAAATTTTGAGCCATAGAGAAAAACACCAAACTTATGAAGAGCATAAATGATGGCCAAAGCTTCTTTCTCAATTTGAGAATGCTTTTGTTGGGCATCCGTGAGCGTTTTGGAGGCATAAGCAATGGGTTGTTTTGAACCGCCAGAAAAACGGTGCGCAAGGACTGCACCGACCTCGTATTGAGAGGCGTCTGTGGCAAGAACAAGATGTTGGCCAGGTCGATAAGTAGCCAGGCACGGGGCCTGTTTCAGCATAGTCTTTAATTTCTGGAAAGCCGCTTCACATGGTGCGGACCAGTGAAAAGGCACGTTTTTATGCAACAGGCGATGCAACGGCTGAGCCACCGAAGCCGCAGACGGTAAAAACTTGTGATAGTATGCTATTTTCCCCAAGAAGGCCTGCAGTTCCTTAACAGATGTAGGGCGAGGAAGGGCATCAATCGCAGCGACAGTTTGTTGAAGTGGACGAATACCATCCCGGGAGAGTTGAAACCCCAAGTACGTGATAGATGCCTGAAAAAATTGTGATTTCTGAAGATTACACTTAAGACCGGCAGTCTGTAAGACATGAAAAAGTGTGCGGAGATTTTGAAGATGTTCTTCAGTGGTGGAGCCAGTGACAACAGTGTCGTCCATGTAATTGATACACCCAGGGACAGGGAGCAATAATTGTTCCAAGAATCACTGAAGGAGAGCAGGGGCCCTAGCAACCCCGAATGGCAAGCGTTGGTATTGATAGAGGCCGAAAGGCGTGTTAAGGACCAGAAACTGCCGGGAAGCAGTGTCGAGAGGAAGTTGATGATAAGCTTCTGACAGGTCAATTTTAGAAAAATACTGGCCTCCAGCAAGTTTAGTGAACAGTTCTTCAGGACGGGGCATAGTGTAAGTGTCGATGAGGCATTGAGCATTTACAGTGGCTTTGAAATCGCCACAGAGACGAATATCACCATTCGGCTTAGCAACTACAACGACAGGAGAGGACCACTCACTGGAAGTGAAAGGAAGCAAGACCCCTGACGCAGTGAGACGATCCAGCTCCCGTTTTACCCGATCACGAAGGGCCACAGGAATGGGCCGAGCCCGAAAAAACTTAGGCCGAGCAGTGGGTTTGAGCGTGATATGAGCTTCAAAGTCGTTTGCACGGCCTAACCCAGGAGAAAAAAGGGACGAAAATGTCGTCGACAAGGAATCCAGTTGAGCATAAGGAATAGCGTCAGAGGCAATATTGACAGAGTCATCTACGGAGAACCCAAAAACGCGAAAGGCATCGAAACCAAAAAAGATTTTCTGCATTGCTCTGGTCGACTACAAATATGGGAACAGTGCGAACGACGGATTTGTAAGATACCTCAGCATTAAACTGTCCCAAGAGAGAAATCTTCTGTTTATTTTACGTCCGTAATTGTCGAGTGACAGGGGACAGGATTGGAGAACCCAGCTGAAGATACGTCTGAGAATTAATTATAGTGGCAGCAGAACCGGTATCCACTTGCATGCGAACATCTCGACCAAGGATTTGAACAGTGAGGAATAACTTCCCTGAAAGGGAAGAAGTACAATTGACAGACAACACAGAATCAGAATCAGCGTCATGTTCATGAACATCATGTATGCGGTCGGATTTACAAACGGAAGACACATGACCTTTCTTTTTGCAATTGTGACACACAGCCCAACGTTGGGGACAATTCTTGCGTGAATGTTTCGTAAAACACCGCGGACATGAAGGAAGTTGCCGGGGGTTTTGCTGCAGTTTCTTAGCGGGTTGTTTACGGCTAGGCCGAGGCTGCACGTGGGAGCGCACTGCGGCCACGTCGGCCGGCGGGGACGCGCCGCACGCGTTGTCAACAGTGCACAGAGGTTGTATTTCCCCGACATCACCCCACGCTTCGATTTGCGCCCCAGCAGCACAAAGAAATTTCAAAAGACTGCGCAATGGAGAGAACTTCATCTAGAGTCGGATTCGCCAACTGAAGGGCACGTTGCCGAACTTCTTTGTCGGGCGCTGACTGGATAATAGCATCCCGTACCATGGAATCGGCATAGGATTCTTTGTGAACGTCAGTAACAAACTGACACTTTTGACTGAGGCCGTGAAGTTCAGCAGCCCAAGCGCGATAGGATTGATTGGGTTGTTTTTGACAACGATAAAAGGCAACACGAGAGGCTACCACAAGCGTTTGCTTTTGAAAATAGACAGACAGAAGTGAGCACATTTCAGCGAAGGACAAAGACGCAGGATCCCATCCTCGTCGCCAATTGTTAGAACTTCAAGTTTAACACGTATATTTCGTAACGACACAACAACACATGTAAGTCACAGAGTAAGTTGACATGTGTATTCGTTAGCATTCGAATAAGCACTGAGTCCCAGTCTAGCGGCCGCTGCTCGGCTGGTGGCGCAGCTGCTGCATGGCTGGCAGACAGCGCCGCACGTAGAGGATGCGCGTAATTGCGCGGCGGCACTTTGAATGATCGGCGAGTCACAACAAAAACTTTGTATCACCTACGTGATGAACATAGCCTAACCGTCTCAGTTGATGAGCAGTGATGGTTGCCTCAGAGCTGTTTAGATGCACTTTCTCGAGAACCACAATGTGGGTCACATGGTCCTCCCACGTAATGTTCAAGATGTCTCATTTTTTGTTGGTGGAAGCGCTTGTGTTTCTTGATATCACAGCAATAGAATGTCCAAGTTTCACAGCCATACAGGGGTGTGAAAATAACAACAATTCTGTACACCTTGAGTTTGGGGGTGCAGCTTTAGGTTTTTATTCATGAACACACTGTGTATTAAACATCCAAATGCTACTAGGGCAGTCCCAATCCCATTATCAACATCTTGTTTGCAGGTAAATTGTTTAGACAAGATGCTTCCAAGACATGAAAAGTAGTCAACCTGCTCTAGTGCTGTGTCTAGGATGTAGGTACTGAACTCAGGGAGAGATAATCCTGGGACAGGTTGTGTGAGTATCTTCATTTTTCCCACATTGGTGGTAAGACCAAAGTGATCACAAGCAGTTTTAAAGCAGTTGACTGACTTGTAATTCTGCTGGTATTAGAGCAGGAATTGCAGCATCTTCGGCATGCTGTAGTTCTGTCATCCGGGTAACCTCAGTACATCCTTGCAAACAAAGTCTTGCCAGATTGAAGAGATCTTCATCAAAACTTAATTTAATCTCCATGCCTGGATTGTCTGCAGATGTTTGATGCAGCACTGCAGCCATGAACAATTCAAAGAGTGTTGGAGTGAGCTCACAGTTTTGTTTCATACCCTGAGTGATTGGAAACGAGTTGTGACGAAGCAAGCTAGGATAGTTTTAATACCCCTCTTGTTTTGCCATGTGCCTCCTTAAATTTGTTCTGTTACTTTTAACTATTTACCATTAACTTATGTGAATATAATCTGCATTTTCATGAAAGAGAAAGGTTGGCCCTCAGTTTTAAAGAGTGTAATGCCAGATCTAATTTTGTGCTTAGTTTTATGTGTGTAATTGATTTTCTAATTTATTTTGACTATTACTAGTTAGTATTTTTCATTATAGGGCAAAATTAGTAATTGTTTTGTGACTTAAATTCTACTGTTGATGTACAAACAAATATAAATTCTGTACTAATTATAAACATTTGGAGGAACAACTAATATTATTCTTAAAGTATTTATTTGGTTCTATTCGAAAACATGTTAGCAAAGCAAGCCCTTAATTAATTCCAAAGTAATTAACAGTTTTGTCCAAAGTATTGTATGTGTACTCATATTTGTTAATTTCATGATTTAAACAAATAATTCAGCCTAACCCTTGTAGTAGAAGAAACTGTTAAAAAGACGGAATTTTTCAATGTATTCAGTTAATTTAATGAGTTAAGTTTTAATTGTAAATTCTGTAAATTAAACTTCAAACAGTGTGTAGTTTCAGCATCTATTATTGTGAGGATATATAAGGGCCCAGTTTTTGGCCACGAGACAGTCAGTCCACAGCAGAGTTTCAGACGAGAGGTGTTGGTTAGAACAACAACAACGCTTCAACTTAACTGTGAAGTAAGTGTTACATAATTAGGTCATGTCTTAAACAATGACAGTGTCTGCTCCATACATTCCTGATTATTCGAAAAGAACTGTGAAATTTGCGGTTAGGTTTTAACAGCTCGTAGATGTTCAATAGTAAACTATTGTAGCAGTATGTGGAAGTTTGCCTGCAAACTATTAATGAGGCTTATCGAAAGTTAAATAATAATTCACTGGCCAAATAACTGTTTATTATTAGGGGGTTTTGAACAGTGAAATTAAAGTACTGTGAAATGCAACTGTGCACCTGTCGGCTACATTATTTACAGTAATCAGTGTCAGAATCCACAACCCATTTTTCAGCCAGTGTAGCAATGCAGTACGTCGACACTGAGGATAACAAACGAAGGAAATGAAGCAGGCGGAACCACTACAGAGCCTGATGCAGAGTTACCAGTAAGATCCTGTCCAGACACGCCATAACGTAGAGCTTCACCCAGTTCCACATAGTATCCATGATATCCAAAGTGTCTTAGTACCCTCCACATGGTAGATCTAGGTGCAGAATGAAAGGCTTTTTCCAGGCCATAAAAAAACTAAATATAAAGGCTCTTGCTGAAAATATCATAGCTGTTGTGTGTCTGGAGGCTCAAAAAACACATTGAGATTAAAGCAAAACCCACTCTGAAATAATTTGGGGCCAATTTAATAGAATTATTGTAAGAAATTTACCTGCAACTGACAATAGTGAGATACCATGCCCACATACACTACAGACACCTTTCTTAAAGATAGTGATGATGGTAGCATTCTTCAAGTCATTAGGTACTTCTAGTGTTTCCCAAATTAAGAGGAACAGTATAAAAGTTCTAGTCTTCAATGGTATACCTTCATTTTGTTTCAATTCCAGAGGAAAATTATTTGGACCAGGAGCTGTTCTTGGCCTTAATTGTTTGAGTGGTTTGATTAAATCTCTGTATTTGGGTGGAAGTACCAGCCACGGTTGTTGGGGTTGCTGAAGGACATTACCAAAAAAAGTCCTCAGCAGATTGGGGGCACAATTTAGAAGCACAGAGAAATGTTCCTTCCAATGCTGTAAGATTTTTTCATTCTTGGTTAAATTGATGGAACTGTCAACAGTCTTCAGTTTTCCTGGTGAGGATCGAATTTGGCCTTAAATCTACTTTATGTCTGTGTAGAAGTTTTGCAAGTCATGGGCATCAGATAATCTTTGCAGTTATTCAACTTTTCATTGCCACCAGTTACTCTCAATTTCCCCAATTTGTGGCTGACATTTCCCCGTAAGTTCCATTAAATGTGATTTCACAGGGTAGATGGATCTTGAAGAAAGGACAGATGAACTTTCCACTTGGCATTGGTCAGACCCATGATTTATTCATTATTTTCCCCAAACAAGTTTTATCACACTTTCTTCACAAAACCTGTTGTTTCTTTAGCTGACTCCTGATTTGCACTGTTAGTGCTGACTTTACTAGATGACTAGTCAGCTTATTTGAGGTAGTGTTTCTGTAATCTGTAGCAATCGATTTAGTGTGAAGTTTAGAAGTGTTGACTTTCCATCTGGACAGGTCATAGATGGATCATTTTTGGTTTATAGCAGACTGAGGGCCTCAGCTGCCAGGAAAGGAGCTTATGATCTGTCCAGCTGTCCTCTACATTTCTTGCAGTTCTGGTGACAAGGACATCCTTTTTATTACATTGCCTTCTGATTACATAGTCCAGGATGTGCCAGTGCTTCAAGTGAGTATACATCCAAGTGATCTCATAACGATTAGGTGGGCAGAACTGGGTGTTGGTAATACCCTATTATCCCTACCCTTCCCTGCCTCAGCCTCCTCCTTACGCCCAACCCGTCACCACTCCCATCATGCACTTGTGCTGCTGCTTACACTATGACTTCAATTGCCAGAGACTGCAGTCATGTGCATGTGAGTTGTGTTTGCGAGAGTATGTGTATATAAATGTATGTGTGTGTGTGTGTGTGTGTGTGTGTGTGTGTGTGTGTGTGTGTGTGTGTGTTTTTGATGAAGACCTTTCTGGCCGAAAGCTCCTTTGTGACAGTCTTTTTGTTGTGCCTATATGCAACTCAGCATCTCCACTGTATGGTGAGTAGCAACTTTCCTTTGATAAAATTAATAAGAGCTTGTTTCAAGATGGTACTTTGGCAGTGGTTGTGCTCAGCAGGCTATAGATCTGATCTTTAGTGTCTACATCAGCATCCAAGATGGGATCATGTGCAAAGATGAGAGTAATAAATTTACCTCCAGACAGTGGGATTTGGAGAGACATAATTCTTTCAGTGACAGCAGTTGGAGTTAGCTAATGATCATTCACCAATGTGGTCTTCACAGTGAATCCAACACCATGAATGCAGCGTTTTCCCTCATCTTTGCCCTTCCTGAAGATCCTGCAACCTGATTTGAACTCTGCAGTTTTACATTTTCTGGGCAATCTGGTTTCACTTAAGACAGCAATATCAATGTTCATTCAACCAACTTCCTTGGTGCCAAGTGCTGTTCTTCTCTCAGGTCTGTTACTGTCTTTCAAATCAAGTAAGATTTGAACATTCCAGGTTTCTGTCATTAGAGTTTTGATAATCTTAATTTTTTACCCACATGTAGAGTGACCTGCTGGGAGCAGCCTCCCAGCAGGCTTGTAGTGTGACTAAAGGTGTTTAGCCCACATTCCATAAGGCCTACCCCTTCCAGGGTGTGCAGCAGTGATCCTAAAGAGACCTGCCCAAACATAGAGGTAGACTTTCAAGTTCGTAAGTCTTTTGACTGGTTTGATGTGGACCACCACAAATTCCTCTCCTGTACCAACCTTTTCATCTCTTAGTAGCAGTTACAACCTAAATCCTCAATTATTGATGTATGTATTCTGATCTCATTGATCTCATCTTTCTTTACAGTTTTTATCTTCTACAGCTCCCCTTAGTACCATATCAGTAATTCCCTGATACCTTAATAGATGTCCTATCATACTATTCCTTCTCCTTCTCACTGTTTTCCATATATTCATTTCCTTACTGAGTCTGTAGAGAACCTCCTCATTCCTTACCTTATCAATCTACCCAATTTTCAACATTCTTCTGTTGCACCGTGTCTCAAATGCTTCAGTTCTTTCCTGTTCCAGTTTTCCCACAGACCATCCCATTACAACACAATGCTGAGCTTCAAGCATACATTCTTAGAAACTTCTTCTTCAGATTAAAGCCTATGTTTGATACGGTAAGGAATCATTGGTAAGGAATGCCTTTTTTGACAGTGTTAGTCTACTTTTTATATCCCCCTTGTTCTATCCCATGGATCTTTTTGCTGCCAAGGTAGTAGAATTCCTTGACTTTGTTTTCTTCATGATACCTAGTTCTGAGGTCAAGATCTCACTGTTTTCATTTCTGCTACTTCTCATTACTTCTGTCTTTCTTTGATTTACTCTCAGCCCACATTCTATACTCATTAGACTGTACATTCCATTCAACATATCCTGTAATTCTTTTTCACTTTCCCTAAGAATAGCACTGCCATCGGCAAATCTTATCATTGATGTCCTTCCACCTTGAAGTTTAATCCCTCTCTTGAACCTTTCTTTTATTTTCACCATTTCTCCTTTGATGTATAGATTGAATGGTAGAGGCAAAAATCCCTGCCTTACACCCTTTTTCATCTGAGCACTCCTTTCTTGGTGTTCCAGCCTCAGTTTTCCTCAAGGTTCTTGTACACATTGTGTATTACCCATCTTTCCCTATAGTACCCCTATTTTTCTCAGAATTTTAAACATTTAGCACCACTTTACACTGTCATACACTTTTTCCAGGCCAACACATTCTGTGAGCGTATCTTGATTTTTCTTTAGTCTTTCTTCCATTATCAACCACAACATCAAAACTGCCTTTCTGTGCCTTTACATTTCCTACAGCCAAACTGATCGTCATCTAACAAAATGTCAATTTTCTTTTCCATTCCTCTGTGTATTATTCTTTTCAGCAACTTGGATGCATGAGCTGTTAAGCTGATTGTGTGACAATTCTCACTCTTGTTGGCTCTTGCTATCTTCAGAGTTGTATAGATGTTGTTTTTCCAAAAGTTTGTTGGTATACTGTTAGTCTCATATATTCTACACACAAATGTGTACACTTATTTTCTGGCCACCTCTCCCAATGACTTTAGACATTCCAAAGAATGTTCTCTGCCTCTTCCAACTTACTTTATCTTACGTTGTGCAAAGCTCTTTTAAATTCTGATTATAATACTGGATCACCTGTCTCTTCCCTGCTGACTGCTGTTTCCTCTTCCATCACATCATCAGACAAGTCCTACCCCTCACAGAGGTGCCTTCAATGTACTCTTTCCATTTATCTGCTTTCTCTCCTCAGCTTTTTAAAAGTGGAATTTCTATTACATTCTTAGTATTACCACCTTTGTTTTAAATTTCACCAATGGCTGTTTGACATTTTTGAATCCTAAGACAGTCCTTCTGACAATCATTTATTTTTCAATTTCTTCACATTTTTCATGCAGCCATTTCACCTTAACTTTCCTGCATTCCCTATTTATTTCATTCCTAAATGACTTGCATCTCTGTATTCCTAAATTTCTCTGCAAATTTGTGTACTCCATTTTTTTAAAATCAGCTGAAATATTTCTTCTGTTACCTACGGTTTTTTTGCAGTTGTGGATTTTATGTGGCATTGAACCATAATAACACACCTTTAGGATTGAAGCGACATTTATTTGGCTGCTTAATAGAGCGAATACAGGAAGACAGCTGTTGAACATAGTGCTAGAACACAAAGACAAGAAGACAAAACCAAAGAGCATAGTCAAAGAACTGTCACTTCACATCAGAGATACCACAGAGCCCCCCCCCCCCCCTTGCCTCAGTGTGGAGTACATTGGGGCAGAGCTAGCACACATCCACAAAAAAATCTTCGTGCCAGCACGTCGGGTGGAGGCGGTGTTCGATGCATGAAGTGTGCGGCTTGGGCACATTGTTGTCAGGGACCCGGGCATCGGACTGCTGTGCATGTGGTGGTGAGTTGAAGGGGACCACGGTGGTGGCTGGAGGCAAGGTGTCAGTGGAGGCAGGTCAGCAGGGAGCAGCGAGAAGTGATTCTGGGAGTGACCACACAGGCTTTAAACGTTGTACCAAAACTGTACTTGTGCAGCTGTTGAGAAGAATCGTGAATGTATTGACCCCAAAGCATAATACATGGTGCGGGCTGGAGTACAGAGATTGCAGAGCTGCATGAACAGAGTCATCTTTTAACATGATGAAATTGCATGATATCAAGTCCTTATGAACAAACACCTGTGGCGTGGTGTGAGCACGAGGTAGAGGCAGATGAAGGCGGGGTGCGTGAGCATGCAATCATTCAGTAGTGTCCATCGAAGGGTCCTTGATGAATTCGGCAGGCAGGACGAGCGGTTAACCATACAGGACCTCCGCCATCAAAGCATGGAAGTCCTCCTTGTGCGTGGAGTGGATTCCCAACAATACCCATGGCAGAGCCTCAGCCCAAAGCCTGCCGTGGCACATGAGTGAAGCTTTTAGCGTTCTGTGCCAACACTCCACTAGACCATTGGCCTGCAGATGATATGCAGTCATTTGAAATTTTGCCACCCCGCACAACTCACACAGGTGAGCGAAAAGTGACGACTCGAATCGGCAGCCCTGGTCTGTGGTAAGTGACAGGGTGCAACCAAATCTAGCCACCCACGCTGAAATGAACACATGAGCAATTGTCTCAGCTGTAATGTCCATCAGGGGTACCGCCTCAACCCAATGGGTGATGCGGTCAATCATGGAAAGGATGTATATGTATCCTTTGGACGGGGAAGAGGGAAGAGGACTGACCACATCAATGTGCACGTGGCACAGACAGCCACTGAGGATGTTGAACTATCCTAAAGGCGGTTGTGCATGTCTGCTCACCTTGCTCCATTGACAAGGAAAGCACGCGTGTGACCACGAACGGCAATCATGCTGCACTCCCGGCCAGACGAAATGTTCGGTTATGAGTCATGTCTTTCCCCACATTCCGAGGTGGGCAAGATTATGTAACACGTCAAAAATCCGGCGCCAAAGGGGGGAAGGCACCAAGGGGTGGGGCAAAGCAGTAGAAACGTCACAGATGATAGGAGTTGAGACCCATGCAGGGCAATAGGTTTGATGACGAGTGAAGATCCATCGTCTGATAACAGACGTTTCTTTGTGTGCCCGCATCTTCAGCCTGAAGCTGCACCAGTTCCTTTAAGTTCAATGGGGTGGAGATAATTGAAATGCAGGAGAGGTAGTCAGCAACTACGTTTTCCATACCGTGGATGTAACAAGCGTCCGAATAATGTTGCCAAATAAAGTCCACGTGCCAGAAGCAGTGTGATGGGAGATCTTTCGCCAGGTTGCAGATCGCGTCAAAAAGAGGTTTATGGTCCGACTAGATGATGAAAGCACGTCCTTTGATGTCGCTCCTGAAATGTTTGACTGCCTCATAAACTGTGAGGAGCTCGCGGTCGAAGACCGACCATTTACACTGACTCCTTGTAAGCTTTTTTGAGAAGAAATGGAGCTGCTGCGTTGAGTCTGCAGTGTGCTGTTGGAGGACAGCATCTACTGCCGACATGCTAGTGTTGGTAGTGATAGAAATCCGCACCTCAGGGCTGGGTTGCTTGAGAGTGATAGCCTGTGTGATGGTCGATTTCAAATTGTTGAAAGGGTCCAGCATGGGCCCTGCCCAGCCCAGTTTACGCTTTTCTGCTGTATTTTTACCAGAGAGGATGTCGGTTAGAGTCGACTGGATGGAGGCAGCCCGAGGTATAAGTCGCCAATAAAAGTTCACCATCCCTAGGAAATGGTGCAGTTGTGTGTAATCCTCGGGGAGAGGCAGAGTGAGGATGTTCACAATTCGTGAGTCTGTAGGGTGGAGGCCATCGGCTGAGACCGAATGGCCAAGGAAAGTAACAGATGTGGAACAGAGCTGTGATTTTTTGTGGTTGATAACCACGCCATTGGCTGCAAGAGCTGTATGAACTGCGTCAAGGTGAAATTGGTGTTCCTCTGCAGATGAGGAAAAGATAAGTATGTCATCCAAATAGGCAAAAGTGAAAGGAAGTGGTAGCAAAATTGAATCAATGAAAAGTTGCCATGTCTGCGCAGCATTTTTTAAACTATAGCCCATGAAACACTATTCGAAAAGGCCAAAAGGCATAATGATCGCCATTTCCAGAATGTCCAGTGGGTGCATTGGAATTTGGTGATATGCTTTGAAACAGTCCAAGACATAAAAGAACTTCGAGCCATGCAGTAGCTGCGTGAAATCCTGGATATGAGGAATTGGATAGTTGTCTATAATAGTCCTAGCATTAAGGGACCTGTAGTCACTGCACATGCACAGTGAACTGTCTTTATTAGGCACCAGGTGGATGGGAAAGGACCGGTTGCTGTCTGATGGTCAAAGCACACCTGAAGCCAGTAAATCCTGAACTAGCTCTTTCGCTTGTAACAATTTTGAAGCGTTAAGATGTCAAGTTCTTGTACGTATGAGCGGATTGTCCATGGTGAAGATTTGGTGGCAGATGCTGTTGCTGATTGCCAACCCACGAAGGAAGGCATGCATGGTGGAGCAAGAGGGGGGCCACGAGTGGTGGTGGTTGACTGACCTTGATGTGCCAGGATGACGTGTACGAAGCGTCGGCATTAGACAACAGCTGAGCACGTGGCGCAGTAGCCAGAGAAAGTGAGCGATGTGAAGGATCTTGTGAAATGAGGGTAGGAGTGTCCTGCAGGTCCAACTGCATCAGGGCAGAACTGGCAGCAGGAAACATGCAGCTCGACACAGGAGCAAAGCAGAGCAAAGACTCAATAGGAGAGGGAGGCTGCATTGACAGGGGTGGCTCTGCAGAGAGGCAGCATAAGGCAATCCATGCATGAGACAATTCAGCAGACATGGTAACAATGTAGGAGCATAACATCATGTTATGAGTGCGTAGTCTGTCGGTCTGCCTGTGGACATCCGATAAATCAGAGAGGCGAGCTGTAATATCTTTGAGCAGAGAAGCATATATGGAAAGCGTGGCCAAGGATGCAGAGAGCGGAGACGCGCTGCACTTGTTTGGGCATGGAACGGTAGAACCAGATGCATGGCAGAGTGCAGCCGCCTGTAGGTCTGGCAAAAGCTCATAATGGTGTAGAAAAATCAACCCAATCACAGGTTCGTCCACATCGGCGATGTGGAAGGTTCAAGGAAATGTCATGCCCAGAGACAGATGGAACAACATCTTGATGGAGCCGAGAACCACAATATGATAGTGATTAGTGGTGACTAGTGCGAGGTTATCAGGAGAAATCGTGTTGTCCACAAGCTTGGCCAGGATAATGCTGACATCGGTGCCGGTGTTGACGACAAAGTGCGTGCCCGACGACAATTTTGTGTCATAGAGGCGTCGCGCCATTGGTGCAAGTGGTGCGGCATTGGGAGGTAGATGCCATTGGTGATCATGGCAGGATGTGGCACCTAAACGTGACCGCTGAGTCGTTTCGGTACACACAAGGTTTGCGGCTGTAGTGAGCAGCATCCCTGTAGGTTGCATGGTTCCAGCAAAGTGGGTAAACTTGGAGGTGACACATGGCGGGGCTGGCAGGGGATGCAGCTGGCTGCTGCTCGGGCGAGGTCAGCTGCTGTTGGGAGGGCGCCGGTAGTACCTCTTACCTCTTGTAGACCGCCAGAAGGCAGCTCCTGGCAGGTCGCTGAGCTGCTGAGGCACACGCACTGGCCTCTACCGGCAGTTAAGGTGACCAGTGTCACCAAGATGGTATGCGATGAGGGGGGGGGGGGGGGGCTTCAATGACGTCTAGCAAGTAAGGAAGTGAGACCTCACATGCATGAGCATTTGGAGTACAGGTCTCGAACTGTGTCTGCACATTAAACCAACCAGAAGGTGACTGCTTAACCGGAGGGTGAAACACAACATCCTTCACACAATTATCATTCACAATGTCGGTGAGCGGTGTACACTGTCCAGGCAGCAGGCCCTGCTGCATAGTAGCATTTGATGGTGGCCATGTTGGGCTGGCAACAATTAAGTGGCCGCTGGAATGGCAGGGGCCAGTAAATTGTTCACTTTTAACAAGCTGTACATTAGGAACACTATTAAAAACACAAGCACAATTGCTAGGGTGTGACGCACTTGCACAAAACGACTCTGGTAGATCTATTGTTCTCAAGACAATGTGGGCTGGCATACGGAGTCCGTTACTGATGAAAATAAGCACAAAATAATTCCCAAATGCACAACGTTGAAGTCGGGTTCACCACTGTGGGTTTTACATGGTGTTGAACTGTAATAACACACTTTAAGGATTGAAACGACATTTATTTTGCCGCTTAATAGCTAATACAGAAAGATGGCTGTCGAACATAGCACTAGAACACAAAGACAAAAAGACAAAACAAAAGCGCATAGTCAATGAACTGTTGCTTCGTGTCAGAGACGCCACACAGTTACCTCCTTGTACCAATGTTTCTCTTTCCAACCTCTGTGATTGCCCTTTCTAGAGATGTCCATTCCACTGTAACTGAACTGCCTACTGATCTATTAACTGTAGAAGTATCTACAACTTCCAAGGTCTTCAAGCATATTTCTTCATTCCTCAATACTTCCATGTCCCACTTCTATGTACATTGATTCTTCCTGACTAGTCTCTTAAACTTCAGCCAACTCTTCAGGATTACTAAACTGTGACTTGAGCATATATCTGCACCTGGATGTTGATTGGGAACAAAATGCATAAAAAATGAAGCTAAGCCTAGGAATGGTTTCACTTTTTTATCTAGGTTCAGGAATATTTTTTGTTGCACTGATTTAGTCACATTTGGCACTATTCCCATAAACAAAATTATATGTTAAAGAAATTTTATTTTATCCTTGCCAGGTTTAGATTTTTGAGTTTTACAGTAACGCCTGCCTCTGAAAACTTCTATAATGCTATTTCTATTGAAATAAGTTGTTTCTGCCTTGTGGATTTTGTGATGAGCAGATTATCAACATGCAGGGTTACCTTATCTAACAGATCAAGTTCCAGCACAGTATTTAGTACAATAATAAATATGCTTGTACTGACATTTAAATTGTAGGGTAAAAAATGAAATTGGCAAATTCTACCTGCAAATATAAACATAGTATATTTGTGAGATTCCCCTGTTAATAGGACCTGTCAATAGAAGATCCTCAGATCACTGGTTCTCAAAGATTCTATACCATGAAACTTTTGTATTTGTTCATCCAGTTCTAAGTTGTAGTAGCGATGAGAACAATAGTTTGATTAATCCCTCCGGCATCAAGCACAAGGCAAATGTTATCACCAGGTTTACCCTTGGCTAATAGCAGACTACAATATATTGACAAGAATGACTCAATAGTCTCCCAGGATAACATTTTGTGTATTATTTGGTAACAGCCTCGGACTTTGACCATGGGGTGGAATAAGATATATGACAATAGATTTTATGAGAAACTATCTCGATGTGATATTTATAACCTCAGATGCTGTCTGGTTTTCCTGCAATCATGTCTACATATTTTAATAACAAATGAACTAGTTCAGCCTGTTGTTATGAATTAAGGTATGTGAAACTGATACTTTGTCTCTAACATAATCTCTATTAGAGTTCATAACCATGTAAGGAGACTGCTGACAGTGAGTATGTAGCACTTTTTTTAACAAATTTGACCTTTACAATGTGACAGTACTTGCCATGTTTGGCTTTTTTTCCAATAAATCTACAGTAATATTCTTTCCATCAACACAAAGGTAGCATTTACCATTAGAGAGACCTGATTTTAGATCCCTCTCTCATAAAAGTTCAGTACCAAGCATGCTGCAATTAGAAATATCCATCTAATGGCTCCATTTCTTAGGATTCCAGATACTTGTGTTCTAATCCTAGGGGGCGGAGTAGACGTCCGCTGCAATGATGTATTATCAGCAAGACGAGCGCTAAGAGAGACGCTCGAAAAGCTAAAAAATGTACATGTGATGGTAACCAGCATTCCATACGATTTTTTTAAGAAATCTCGTGTTAACGAAGAAATAAAAAAAACTAACAGACTGCTTCACAAAATAACAAAGTGCTACCCAAATTCAACATTTGTCCAGCTAGATTTCAGAAAACAACATTTCATAAACAGTGGAGATCTCCTAAATAGAGCCGGACAACTGTATGTCTGTGCTCAAATTATGAAAACAATAAATAATTTCAATGATCAGCACAAACTGCCTGGTATCCTCACCATAGCAGTAACTGAGCAAATGGAAATTTGCAAGGAAACGTCTAACATGAGAGAGATACCTAACATACCGGTACCAGTATCTGAAGGAGTGGTAGAATATGGGGTACCAGCAGAAATGTCAGGAACATCTAGCAGAATTGAAGAGGAAACAATTTCTTCAGATGAGAAAGCCTACAAACCTGGTGTAAACTCATGTGCACCTGAAACCTCCAAGGATGAAGCTGTCAGCACATTTGACACACTTAATGCTTCATGCTCACTTGTAACTAGGACTGCAACCACACCAACAGCCAAGAACCATTCAATTAGATCCAGAAACTCATCAGCTGCTCTGCAGACATCTCAAAGGAAGAGCCTCAGGATAAGAAGAGCTGCTGTGCATAGTGACTATTTTTTATGGGATCTTCGCAATTTGAAGAAGAAGAAAAGGCAGAATCTTTACAGTGTCAGCAACAAGAAAGTACAAAGGTAAATAGTGCAGCAAATCCACTACATGAAACTTTAACAGTTGTATACCAAAATGTGCAAGGACTAGAAAGTAAATTAGCTGAAATAGAAGTTCTATTAACTGACTATCTAAAAGACATTAACATACTATGCATAAGTGAGCACTGGGTAAAAGAAATGCAAGCGTCTAGCATAATTATTCCAAATTTTGAAATGATTAGCAAATTTTGTAGAATCAACCATAAATGGGGTGGGACATGTATTTATGTTAGGACAGGGGTAGAATCAAGAGAAATTAAATGTAAACTAAAATGCATAGAAAAAGATTTTGAATACAGTATATGTGAACTAACCAAATTAAAAATTACTATTGTGTGTTTGTACCGATCACCACTGGGCAACTTTGCCATTTTTATGGAAAACCTTGAGGGACTGCTGAATGAACTTAAACATAATGTAATTGTTCTTGGTGATTTTAATGTTAACTTTAAGAATGATTGTAGTAAACAACAGCAACTGTGCAATCTGTTTTTGTGTCATAATATGATGGCAACTGTAAATGAAGTTACCAGATGCGGAAATATGTCTGAAACTATAATAGATCAAGTATTTATAAACAAGGACAAGTGTGAATATAACACTGAAGTAATTGACACTGGTTTCTCGGATCACAAGGGTATCAAATTGAGTTTAAATGTCACATCTTACAAGGACCCTGTTATGAATAATAATTACAGGGAAAGGAGCTTTATAAATGATGACAGCATAAGAATTTTTAATTACATTCTGGAAAATAACAACTGGGGGACTGAATCAAGTGGTGATGTCAACACTATGTTTGACTCATTCCTTGAAAGCTACAAACACTGCTTCGATGTTGCCTTTCCTATAAAAAGAGTCAAAAGTAAACATAAAACCAAAACATGGGTTACACAGGGGATTAGAAAGTCATCAGACACTCTCAGAAAGTTAAATAAATCAGCCAGGAAGAATGTAGTACTGAAAGCACATGTGAAATGTTATAGAAGCCTGTACAAGAAAGTAATAATTGCAGCTAAGAAGCTTGATAATGATACCTATATTGAGAAAGGTAACAACAAAATGAAGTCAACTTGGGAGGTAATAAATAAAAATATAGGTAGGCACAAAAGAAAAGATAACAGCTTTGTCATTAAAAGTGGGGGTAAAACTGTTAAGGACCCACTTCAGATTGCCAACATATTTAATGAACATTTCACAAATATAGCCATAAATTTAATTAAAAGTAAATGCAATTCCAATAGCAAGGTAAAAATCCCCATGAATGACATGACAATGTTCCTTTATCCAGTAACTGATTCAGAGGTACTAAATGCTATAAATAAGTTAAAAAATAAAATGTCATGTGGGTGTGATGAGATTCCTGACAAAGTCATTAAGCAAAGTGCAAGAAACATAGCCTCGCATCTCACTGAAATTATAAATGAATCTTTTAAGACAGGGGTGTTTCCATCAAAACTTAAAATGTCTACTATAAAGCCACTTTACAAGAATGGTGATAAATATGATGTTAGTAACTTTAGGCCTTTATCAATGTTGTCAGGTTTCTCAAAAGTAATAGAAAGGATAATGTATCAGAGACTATACAAATTTCTTATTAAGAATAGAATATTGGTTAATGCGCAAAATGGTTTCCGTAAAAATAAATCAACTGAAACAGCTATCTTCAATTTTTTTGCAACTTGTTCTAAATTCCATAAACAGAAAGGAATTAAATTGTGGATTGTTTTTAGACTTATCAAAGGCCTTTGATGTCATCGACCATAAGTTACTGCTTAGGAAGTTATATGCCTATGGGATACGTGGAGTTGCCCACAAATGGTTTGAATCATATCTGTCAGACAGGTATCAGAAGGTGGAGATAAGCCAGGCAGATAGGACATATTCATCAAGATTCGAGAGAGTTTTGTATGGAGTACCCCAGGGATCTGTATTAGGGCCATTACTGTTTTTAATATTTATCAATGACCTACCAAGTCAACTATCTGAAGCAGAGGCAGTACTGTTCGCTGATGATACAAGTTTGTTTGTTAAAGCAAATAGTGAAGCTGACTTACAGGAAAAAGTCACATTAGCAACAGACGAAGCAGACAGATGGTTTAATGAAAACAGACTCGTTGTGAATGCCAAAAAAACAACGTGGATCAACTTCAGATATTACAAATAAAATAAAAACTAACCTTACAGTAGAACTGGGTAAGTGTAAGATTGAACAAGCATCATACACTAAATTCTTGGGAGTATGGTTTGATGAACACTTAAGATGGGAAAAGCATGTAATATCATTGAACAAAAAATTAAGTCAAACATGTTATATACGTAGAATGCTTAAAAGCTCATGTAATATTAAAACAGTGTTATGTGTTTATTTCTCATTCATGCACAGTTTATTAAGATACGGCGTACAGTTTTGGGGGAACATCAGTCTAACAAAACATTCATTTAGACTACAAAAGAAGGCAGTCATAATAATAAAAGGTATAGGATATAGAGACTCTTGTAGGCAAGCTTTCAAAGAATTAAAAATCATGACACTACCATCTTTATACATATATGAAAGCATATGTTTCTTAAAAGAACATGAGGAATTTTCTACATTAAACAGAGAATTTCACAACTACGAAACAAGGAATAGGAATGATTTCCACAGAGAAATTCATAAAACAGCTATGTATCACAAAAGTGTACTATACCAACCCAAAATCCTCTACAGTGCTCTCCCCAAAGAACTAAAAATAATACCAAAACTGTACATATTTAAAAGAGAATTAAAAAACATGTTATTGAGCAATAGTTTTTACAGTATTGAAGAGTTTATGAATCGTTGACAATAAAAGCGCAGTTAATATTTCCCTGACATAATAAATATGTGTAATTGCTCACATTTAAATACTTGCTGTTTCTATGAAATTGTGAAACGGTGTTAATGTAAGAATGTAAATAATCTTTGATGTGAGAATCACTAGTTCTATTAAAATTGTAATGTCTAAGTGACAAGTAAATTCAATTACAAATTTTCATGCATATGTATTTTAAATTGTAATGTTTATTGACAAGTCCTATGTCATTTCGATGATGTACTACAAGGACGCTAATAAATTGAATTGAATTGAATTGAATTGCTTCTCGACACTGCTCAAGCTAGAACTGAGTGCATGAGTAATCCTACGATTCTGAACTGGCACTTTTGTAATATCACTAATTCTGCTGAATAGGTCATTGAACATCACATTGGCAGTAGCTCCAGTATCTACTACAATTGTACAATTGTAGTTTATATGTTTCTCACTACAATATTAACAGAAACCTGAAGTAGAGTTTCATGCTGTTCATTAGCCGTGTTAAAATCAGTATACAACTCATCTCTGATATATGTTCCAACATTGTATTGCAACAGATTAACAAAACTGGTATCACTGCCCTCACCCCACCCCACAACCATCATTGGAGGCATAACCTAGTCACTTTAAGTTTGTTGAATTTGGCAAAATAAGGTAACCATCTTCTGTTACCTCAACCACACTACCTGTTGGAGTCTGAGTGAGCCATTTTGTTTTGGCAGTGTGGTCTTACACTTGATCATTACCTTGTTGAGTATTATTTTCATCTGAATGACCATGATTTTTTAATGTAGGATTCCACCTATTGTGATGGTTATTATGCCACTGATTTCCCCCATTAACAATGTTTCCAAAATTGTACCTACTCTCATGTCTTCTTCTGTTGTTTAGGTTCATCAGTCTCTGATTTCCTTGCATATGGTTATTCATCAGAGGCTTTACCAGTGGCTCCATGCAGCTGTCACAGCAATTGTTTGCTGTGCTTTGATTGTTGAAATGGTTATAGGGCAGAGTGGACTGTGTAATGTATCACTTTTCTTCCCCTTTATATGTCTCATTATTTTAATCTTGCTCATGAAAGTAAAATGTAATCAAAGGAAGGATACATGAATTGCTGATATGAAAAGAAAACGTGATCATAGAATTGGCAAATTCAGGCCAAACAGTCATCATTGGAAGCAGCAAACTTGGTGGTGAAAAATTGTGTAGTCTTAATCATTAACAAAAAGAATTAATTTTGCATAATAATGACAACAACAATAATAATTACAATTGAACTTCATTTTAAGCATATGCTGCATGTTCAGATTGCAAATGTTGAAATATGATAACGTCAGCACACTTGTGGCGCATAATCATTGTGTCACTGAACTGACTAATTCCAACTAATTTACAGGCCAAAAATCCTGCAAAACAAACTTTATTAATGTGGGGACACAGAGTTTCATACTATGCTACCAAACTGGAAAGAAAATAATTCAAACAGTATTGTTATCTAACACAGAACACAAGTTACAGGTATGATACAATCTTATATCACTGATCCTTGAAGAGCAAGAAGGAAGGAATATTGTCAGAGAAGAAGCTGAGTAGCACCATGGTGTAGTGGTTACGATACTAAAATGTTGCACGGAGGGTCGTGAGTTCAAAACCATCTGGACTGTACAACTTTAATTTCTATATTCAGTTTGAGTACATTCTAGAAGTATCCACAAATGTCAAGGATCATTGTACTGGAATGTTCTGTAGCTGTATATATACTGTATGTGTTATGGCCAGAGGCAGTTTGCTCCATGCTCTTGTATGTGAAAGTGCTGAATAAACCTTTGTTAAGTGAAGTTAGTGTTCATCATTCATCTAACTACACCTTCTTCTACATGACATTATTCTGGTGGAGGCGCTGGGTATTGGAACTTGTTATAGCACACATTATCGACAACACAGTGGCTCCCATCAGGCCACGACGGAGCCACAGTTTACGTGGTGAGAATCCCGAGTTCGAGCCATATTTAACAGATCACAATCTATTGGAGACAGAAGAAGAAGAGTACATTACAGTGACAGCAACTGTGTGCCACCATGTGGGACATCCTTCCAGGTTCTCTGGTGATGATGGCCTAGATCCAAACAAGTGGTTGAAGGTATATAAGCGTATAGCCAAATTTAACATATGGGATGATACTCTGTGTTTGGCTAACATATTTTTCTACTTGGAGGGCACTGCCCAGCAATGGTATGAGAACAATGAGGAGAAGTTCACAAGCTGGGAAGTATTCCAGGTGGAACTGAGCAAGTATTTCACCAACACACAATGACAGAAGTGCAAGGCTGAAGATAAATTAAAGTGCAGGGCACAGTGTCCAGGAGAAACTATAGCATCCTACATTCAAGATGTCTTGGAGCTGCGTGAAATAGTAGACTGTAGAATGAAGGAGGAAGACAAGCTTACAAATCTCCTGAAGGGTGTTGCTGAGGAAATGTATCAAGTTCTACTCCTGAATGAAGTTTCGACTGCAGACGACTTAAAAAGAATTACACGCAAGAAGTTTGAATGGCTTCCAAACATCATATTGATGTCTGTGATGGAGGAAGCAACTGATTTCACAAGTGTTCTTCATCAGATAGTGAGAGAGGAAGTTCAGAAGGCTTGCATGGCAAGCAAAAAACCAAGACACATCAAGAGGTCATAAGGGAGGAAGTGGAACAGACATTGAACCCAATCTCTCGTCCTTCATTTCCCTTTAACATGGTGAAAAAGTTGAGACCCAGGCGGAGTTACATCCCTACAATGCCGCATGAGGAACCTGTTTGGGCACCAAGGAAGACTGATGACTGTTTAATATAATTTTATACACAGTATGTTATATTTCAAGATAAAATTTATGAAAGGGAATTACTTTATAAAATATTTTAGTTTCAGTGTTATAAGTACTAGTTCTGAATGTCAGTTAAAATTACTTTTTTTAGAAACATTTGAAATTACAAATTCTTTGCAGACTTAAAATGTCTATTATTAATTACATAATCCTGAACTGTTTACAGTGTTTATTTCTGGATTCATTTATGAAATAATAACTGAAGTTAATAATGCAACAAAAACTGGTAGGAATTCATTTGTTAAGAAAAATTGTAAACCCTTTGGAATATTGTTATTTCCACAGAATGTATGAGTTGTGAGCTTGCCTCTGATGTGATTGGACATATTTTTGTATAATAGGTGCAAACAATGTAATTTTGGCTTTGTTAATGAGAAAAATCAAGATATTATGTGATATACTAAAATGTGAGAAGATCAGTGGAAAATATATTTATGTAAAAAAATCTGCAGCAACCATCTTCCAATTTATTTAGTTCAAACCAAACATGAGGACCTGATGTTAGATTTTCAACTTCAATAATCAGACCCTAGACAAGAAGAACTGGAGCCATCTCACATGACAAGCTAAGTAAATTTGAAATTTTATTTTAATCTCCACTTCTCTCAAATCTTCATAAAACACTTTGGTTATTAATTATATGAATATAATAGAGGGAAACATTCCACGTGGGAAAAATATATCTAAAAACAAAGATGATGTAACTTACCAAACGAAAGTGTTGGTATGTTGAAAGAGACACTAATAAACACAAACACACACACAAAATTCAAGCTTTCGCAATCCATGGTTGCTTCACCAGGAAAGAGGGAAGGAGAGGGAAAGACGAAAGGATGTGGGTTTTAAGGGAGAGGGTAAGGAGTCATTCCAGTCATGGGAGCAGAAAGACTTACCTTAGGGGGAAAAAGGGACAGGTATACACTCGCACACACACACACATATCCATCCGCACATATACGGACACAAGCAGACATATGTAAAGGCAAAGAGTTTTGGTTATTAATTACTTGGACTGGGCGTTGTTTAATGTGGACAATAGATGGGAGAAGGTAGGAGGGAGGAGATTACAACCCTGAGTCCTTCCTGGTCCCTGTCTTCCTTGTACAGCACACATAGCATTGCCACTGAAATGCCACTCATGGTCAGGTGGATGAGTAATGACAGATCGCATACTTTCTTCAGAGAAGACAGGATATGCAGGAGAGGACAGTAATTGAGGTACCTTTGGTACTACTACCACAGGTACATGACTCTCGGGATATCTTCCAATACAATGATTTGCAGCAGTTGCCAATTACTCGACAGTGGTCTGGGTGATTTCTAGCTGTTTATGAATGTCAACCTACTCCCTTATACACACCAATTGTCACAGAAAGCATAATATAACTGTGTTCAGAAGAAGTGCTTTCTATTATTTAGTAGAACGTAAAAAAATTTATCACAGCTTCCAGATCCCAGGATGCAACTGCAATGGAAAAGAAGTGCACCTATTAATGTGTACTGCACAGTTTTTCTAAACAGTTAGCATTTCAGAATTTGAGGATAACGCTTGCAGTCTGAGCACACACTATCTAAAAAAAAAAAAAAAAAAAAAAAAAAGGTTCAAATGGCTCTGAGCATTATGGGACTTAACTTCTGAGGTCATCAGTAGCCTAGAACTTACAAGTACTTAAACATAACTAACCTAAGGACATCACACACATCCGTGCCCGAGGCAGGATTCGAACCTGCGACCGTTGCGGTCACGCGGTTCCAGACTGTAGCGCCTAGAACCGCTCAGCCACTCTGGCCGGCCATTTCAAAAATTATGGAAGACTACTCTTTGGCACCATCATCCAGGACCCAGAATAAATTATATGCTGAGAACCAATGTAATGTGGACAAGAAGAATACATTCAGAAAAAATTCAGAGGAAATTAACAATTTTGAAGAGAATATTTACTGTTAAATATTTCTGTTGTCATTTGCAAAGAACTCAACAGCCATGAGTTCACCATGAAATAAATAAACATTTATATCTAAGAAGAAGAAGAAATATTTTGTCAACAAATAGCAACTGTATAAACTGAAATAATTACATAGCAGAAGACTTTTAAAAACTATGATTCAGAAGATTGTTGGCCAGAGCTATAAAATGACTATGACTGTTTCATCAGTTCCATAAAGATACCCCAGCTGTAGACAGTAATCACATTTGCTACTCATCAACCTACAGCAATGCAATGTGATCAACACAGTGATCCAGTTTCCTGTCATCTTCGTGACATGCCAAGACATGCAAGCATGTTTGTATGCTTTGTGTTGCAGAGCAAATAAGGTATTTTAAGTGCCAAAAGCATTTCTTTAATGAAAAGATAGATACATATCATTAGTCACTAGCAAGAGAAGATTGGTTTCAATTGGGTTATTTTGTAAGTGTAGGCAGGTATCGACTTGGAGTACGGCACAACCATCAGAAGAGTTATTTAAAACCTTCACAAACAGTTAACTGCTCAACTAGAAGCAAATAAGGCTGAATTAAAAGCAGTCCTAAAACATTTAAATACTAACTTAAAATAATCAATCTATTGGATTAAAAAAACATTGGCTGAGAGGAATGAACAAAACTAATTTAAGTGATAGATTAGAGATTAATAATGCTACTATGAAAACAGAATTAAATGTGCCTATAGGCACTCAGGGGGTTAGAGCTGAGCACGCTATTACTGAAACAAATAAAAAGCTGGATATAACTAATACCAACTTAAGAAAAAAAATTAATTGACCTATGTCAAGAAAAAGTAGAAATAAATAATAAGATTTCTAAGTTTCATTCAGCAGCATCATATTTAATAGGAGAAATATATTCAGAGCTTATTAAACAATGTGACTTACTAAAAAGTGAGGTTAATGTACAGTTCAGGAATGTGAATAAGGATTCAAAAGAGATTAGAGATTATTCTGAACAAAAATTTACATAAGTGCATAACAACTCTCAGACATTACAACAAGCTTAAATGTTTTAGAACAAAATAAAGATTCCAGCAGAACTGCAATCTCAGCCTCTACACCTCTTAACTTTGAAGAAATGTGTTAGTGAATTAATTTAATAAAAAATTCATGAAAAATTTGAATTGTCTGTCAATAAACCTCGCTCTTCAGTTGACACAGCTAGAACAAATGTGGAGTTCCAAAAAATCTGGTATAAATTAGGTAAAACTAAGCACAAGGTTCACAAAAAGAGAGGGAATGACAATTGAAGTTTTGAAATACCAAAGGGGCTAAGGGTCATTTTGGTCAAAATACATATTTTTGCACAGATGCATGTCAATCGGGGTAAGTGCCATGAGCCTTGTAAGCAGTTCACAACAGCATTGTGTGCATAGTCCGTGGGTCTTTGCAATTTCAAAGGGGGTATGTGCCATAGGATTACGAAAGAATACAGCTACTTCCCAACAACCAGGTAGTGATGTATGCTGTATCTATGTTGACTTGGAACAAGTACTACTGCTACTGAAAAAATATTATTGTCTCTAGCTAGGTGTTTGGAAAAATTCCACACTCTAATCTGGGATTCAAAGACTATAATTTAAGGGGTTGTGTGGGTTTTGTTTTCTCAGATGGCCTCCCTAGGTTCCAGACTGACGCGCCTAGAAGCGCTTGGCCACACCGGCCGGCCATTCCTTTATTGTTCATCACTGATTCCAGTGCTCGGTCAGGCAAAATCCGAGGGTGATGCATCCTTCTTTCATATACAATTCCATGTGGACTTAAGGCCAGTTGACTGTATGTTTTTGCATTGTAAGCACCCATAAGATATGGAAGACACACATCCCAGTTGTGCTCACTGCTTACATAGTAGATAACCATCTTAGTGGTTGTTCTGTGAACTCACTCAGTGTGTCTGTTTCCTTTAGGGTGTACTGCTCTAATTCTTAATTGCACTATTTGCATTAGCTTACAAGTCTATTTAAGCAATTCATGCATGAAACTTGTTCCTTGGTCACTGATTCTGCATAATAGTGATCCAGACTTTAGAATCCACTCTTTTACAAAAACGTTAGCCATGGTCTCAACACTCACACCAGGTATTGGTATTGTGAGAAGATATCTGGAGAAATGATCTAACATGGTCAATATGTATTTATTCCTATCTTTAGTCTTAGGCAATGGTCCAACAACATCAAATCCTTCTCTTTTTAATGATTTAGTAGTTTCTAGTAGTTCTTGTAGTGGTGCCTTATTTTTTCTCAAATTATTCCATCTGTTAAAGGAACCACATTGTGAAACAATCTTGCAAATATCAGCTTTAAGACTTGGCCATCAATGTACCACAGGTATTTTTATGTTTGTTGCTTGTTTACTGCAGAATCCAGATGATGAAGAATCATCTTGTTCTCTAATATTTGCTCTGTCATGCTGGAATAACTAGATGGTTTACTTTACTAGTAATTTTGTACAACAATCCATCTATTTTGACAAAATGTTGATCATTTTTCCATATTTTGCATTGTGGATCCTCCTCAAAAAGCTGCTTTTTAACTCTTCGTTGCGACTTATTGTAACAAAAATACAAACCTTTTGGCTCATCACATCATCACAACATGTAGTTTATCAGGTTGGCGAATAACTTTAAGCTGGAACGCACTCAGTATCAAAGCCCACCTTGTTAATCTGGAACTTGGATCCTTTAAGCTCAATAATGATTTTAATGTGAAATGGTCTGTAAACACTGTAAATTCTCTTTCTATCAAGAAACATCTATTATGTGTTTGAGCAGAAACCAAGGCACGAAGTCCAGTGATGTCTTCTGCTGGTGTGGAGCTGAGTTTTATTGTTAATTATGGTTGCCACAGAGCCTGTGTGGGATGCAGAGAGTTTTGCATTGGTTATTATGCTCTGAAAATTGTGTTGTACACTTTTTTATATGACAGTTCTGCACTTATGATTTTGACAACTTCATTTCTCACCCTTGGTACACTGGTGGAGCTGTAACATTACAATACTGCACCACTATTTTTTTTCACTGTTTTTCAGTTGTGGGCAAAGTAGGTGGTATACTTCAGTTTATTGGTAGAATACTGGGGAAGTGCAATCAATCTACAAAGCACATTGCTTACAAATCACTTATTTGACCGGTTTTAGAATATTACTCAAGTGTGTGGGACCCATACCAGATAGGACTAACAGGGGATATTGAACATATACAGACAGCAGCACAAATGGTCACAGATTTGTTTACTCCTTGGGTGGTACTGAAGGAACTGAACTGGAGAATCTTGAAGATAGATTTAAACTATTCTGAGAAAGTCTATTAACAAAGTTTCAAGAACTAGTGTTAAATGATTATTCTAGGAATATACTACAACACCCTATGTATTGTTCACATAAGGATGGTAAGGATAAGATTAGAATAATTACTGCAAACACAGAGGCATTCAAACAATGATTCTCCCCGTGCTCTATACGTGAATGGAACAGGAAGACACCCTAATAATTGGTAAAATGGGACATACCCTCTGCCGTGCACCTTATGGTGCTTTGCTGAGTGCTGATGTAGATGTAATTCACTGTACAATTTTTTCTACAAATATGTAAACACTGTACACGTAACACAACATGGTGGCCTTGCAGCATCTCAGTTATCACATTTCGCAGTGGTATTCATCATGCTGATAGTCTGTTAGTCATTTGTTTCACATATACATATCTTAAATCTATTGCACTGGAACAGACTTAACACTACTGAAGAATTTTGAGGTTTTGAAATCGGTTATCTCATTTAAAATATTGTCTCCATATTTTGTATTATGATCAAAAATTTCAGTTCCTACCACAATATCCATTCTTTTAACTTCTGATTTTCTGCAAAATTTCAAGAGTGCCTTTGATTTTCAAAGGGTGGCCTGTGCCTTCAATGAGTGTTGCTGCTGCTGATTTGTTACATTTACCCAAAGTGTAGCAGTCCTTTAAATCAGGTTCTGAAATTTCTGCCTCTTTGGCCTATATAATATTTGTTACACTAACTGAAGGTAACTGTGTAAATTTCAGATGCTTCAAGATCTGTATCTGGTGGTTTAAATTGTTGGTAAGCTTCACACCTAGGTGGTTGTTGGTGCTGAAGCTACTTTTTACATCTGTGTTCTTGAATAGCCTGGCTAATCTTTCAGACATTATACCAAGCTATGGCAGTTTTACATAGTTCGCTGCTGGGGTGCTGTCAGTAGTGAGTGCAGTTTGATGTTACTTGTTCGGCTAATTTTTTATCTGTTGTGACAATGTGTAAATGAGTGAAAGAGCATATCCATTATGCATTGCAGTAGATTTTATGGTTTCTTTTTCTTGCTGAATCCTGCATGAGGGCTTTGTATAGCATTGATCTATGTGCAGCTTTTTTGTAGGAGATGGGATGTTTAGAGGAGTTTGGTACAGTGGTGTCCGTACCAGCAGGTTTTCTGTAAATACTGAAAGACACCTTTTGGTTCTGTTTTGACATTTTCATGTCAAGAAAAGGTATGGTCTTGTTTTTCTCGTGCTCAAGAGTAAATTGGATATTTTTATCCAGGCTATTGAATTTATTAATACTGCATCGGTAACATCAAATAGACTGAGGGTGTCATCTAGATATGTCTTACAGAATTTAACATTACTTGTGATGCTATCTTGTCATTTCAGTATTTTATTCTCTATATGGTTGATAAATATTTCTGCTATTAGGCAATCAAGAGGACTTCACAGTGCTAGCCTTAGGTCCTGCTTGTAAATTTTATTGTTGAAATAGAAGTAATTATGTGAGAGTACTAAATTAAGTACACCTGTTAAGTTCTATTATTCCTGATCTACTCATGGTCTTTCTTTCATTTGATTCTTTCATATTATTTCAACTGTTTCATATATTGGTATAATGTTGTTCCCATGCAGTGCAATTAAAAGATGTTTTGATCTTTAATCATACAACAAAACAGGGATACGTGCTATTGATAGTCAACAAAGGCATCGACAGATTTGAACTACTGATATATCGACAACACTATCAGCTACTGCCCACCCCTACTTTTGCCAAGACCAACTACTGTGTTGTACACTGTTGGGCTTATTTGAGCTAAGCTGTTGTTTTATTCATTATTTCAGTTCTTACTTGCTGTTGAATTTAATTAAAGTGCTGCCATTTATTGTTTTTGTGCTGTTGTGATAGTTTCTAATTATGGATACGTTTGTAGCACAAAAGAAGAGGAAAATCTATTTTGATGGTAAGTTTAAAATATTCACGCACTTCTATAATTTCCTAGTCACCTATCTATAGCAGTTTGATGTTAGCACTAGAATCATTATTTGGAGAATCACAGAACCTTGGTGTGGCAAGATTTCAGTATTTTACAAGGCAGTGGAGCAGTTAACATCACTACAAATAACATTAAATTAAGATCAGTTCATAAAAACAAACTTGGATTTTCCCGTGTTGCAAAATATCTTGCTGAGCACAAAAATAATGCCCAATTGTCAATGATTGCACTTCATTTAAAAAACTGCTAAAAAATCTGTCATTAATAGCGCAAGTCGCAGAATATTGTCCAATCTGGTCACCCGGATGTTACTCAGTTATGAAAACCATTTCCAGTATGAAATGATGGGGAGGGGCTTGTGGAGAGTGCAAGGGGTCTAATAACAGCACATTTTATACTTTGTGTCTAAAAGTCTGCTTGCATTCGTCTGAGTCAACTGCTCCTTCACCCCCCCCCCCCTTTTTATCCAAAATCTATATACATTCTTGTAATACTGCAATGCTCAACAAAAGTTTGGAAAACTACTGTAAAATTTAGTCTACAATACTACAGATCTCCTAGATCTAGGCACTTCATGCGTTATCCAGTTAGAGCCGATATACTGGATGGTGTTTACTACTAGCATGCTTTGTGACCATTTCCTAGTCATGTAAGCATACCGCTGCCACAACAGCACACCACAAACAGTCTAGAATCAATAACAACTTCACTCAGTTGTATTCAGCATTGCAGTAACTTACCACGTAGAGGCAACAACACTTTGACAGAATCATGATAGTGGCTTTACTTTCAGCAGGTTATACACAGCAAGATGCTGCTGATCGGTTACATATCACTCATAGTGTGTCTAAGATTTGGAGAAAATAGAGAGAGATGGGAAATGTGAATGACTGACCACACAGTGGTCATCCTTATATTATATCATCAATGCAGGGCCACTTCCTCCATTGGCTTGCAGGTGCCCAACATGAGTTGCCAGAAATGAATTCTCCCGAGCAACAGGCATTTGTATCTCAGACCAAACGGACCATACAAGACTGCATCAGGATGGTCTTCACTCCAGGACACCAATGAGAAATTTTACATTGAATCAATGGAACCCACGCAATCGAAGGACTTAGGCTCTTGCACATCAACATTGGGCCATTGGAGAATGAACTAATGTCATGTTTGTTGACATGACCAGGATTGGTTTGCAGCCTGTCACTAGAGGTGTTAGGGCTTTGAGAAGTGCTAGATGACACCAAGAATGCAAATACATTCAGGAAGTCCATCCGTTTTCCAGTGGAAATGTAATGTTCGGGGTAGCAATAATGATGGGACGGCAGACCCCTCCAATTCCCATCTATGGTAGTTTGACTGGTACCTCCAACAGGTCCTACAAAGGACTGTTAATGCCCTATAGATGCAACATCGATGACAGCTTCATCCGAGTTGAGAACAATGCAAGAATGCACCATACTGTAGAAGTGTCTCGGTATCTTCAAACATGCAACATCAACCAAATTCTTTGGCCAGGACAGGCTCCAGACATGAATGCAATTGAGCATGCATGGGACTTGTTGAAGGTGGCCATTACACAGCATCTGAATCCATCTGACAATCTTCAGGACTTCTCCAGAGTTGTCATTGGGACCTCATACTCCAACATAAACTGGACAGTCTCATCCAGAGAATGCCTCACAGAGTAAAAATACTCATCCATGTGAGGGGAGAAGATAAAAATCATCACGAGATAAAGGTTTCCACTGTTTTTGAGATGTACACTTAGGAGCGAGAGCCTGCTCTTGTTTTCAGAAGGAATTATGTTTTTGTTAATAAGTTATTGTACAAACCTCAATGGTTGTACTATAAGAAGTCATTGTAAACTGTATGATATTCAAAACTGTTGTTGAGACATGTATTATAACTGAAGCCAGAAGTACAATTAAATCTTAAAATATGCAAGTGTTTGTGCACTATCAAATGTTTTTCCAAACTGGAGTAGCTCTGTGCATCGAGACACTCAGCTAGCTATCTCTGGATTCAGAAGGTAAGGAGGTTTTTGAATCTGTCCACCAGCAACCTTGAAAATAGTTTCCTGTTGTTTCCCATTTTCAATTTTGACAAATGCCAGAGTTGGTCCCTCACTACAGATCACAGCCAATTCCTTCCAAATTCCTTTCTTTAATGACAGAGTCCAATCCCCTTAACGATGCTGCCTCTCTGCTTAAATGAAAAGACCTGTGTCAAAGGCAAGCTGAAAATCTCTTCAGAGACTCCTGGCACTACAAGCCAAATTTACATCATATTTATACCGTATTAGAAGTTGGCTAGCAATCACCATTTTGTACTATAAAGGGTGAGTCACTAACTATTGCCACCAAGAATGACTCCGAAAGCATGATAGAAGCTGAAATGTTTTGGGACAAAAGTTGCATGGGACAACGGGGGCCATAATATGACGTTGGTTTTTTGTTGCTAGGTGGGGTCACTTCAAAGATATGAAGGTCAACTCTCTTTTTTTTTTTTTTAATGGAATGCTATAGTTTGGTACTTATTTTCTGATAGTGGCTATCAAGACGAATCCAATGATGTGTAACAGTAAGGTCTTTAAAGGTCAACAAAGGTCACAAAGGCGGCATGAGCGTCCATTTACAGAAGGTGTTCGAAGTGATGACTATTGGTAGCATTGCAGTGCTGCAATCTTATCATCATGGATTGAGTAATATTCCTTATCACTTCGGGACTTATAGAAGCACATACTCTGACAATTATCTCTCGTATATCGCGCAAATAGTACATATTCACCGAATATGGCATACCCATCTAACGTGCCACTGACATGTAAAAGTTTATTTGATGGTTTCACAATACAACACTAATAGGAATGGTAAGACTAATATCATTGAATCAAACAAAAGTGAATGATGTATTCCTTCAAAGAACAAGTCGATATGCTTGTCATTTATGAAGAATGCCAACGGAATTCAGTGAGAGCTAGAGACTTGTATCCTCAACATACTCACCTTACATGTCATACATTTAAATATGTGTATGATAAAATTGAGAACAACTGGATCTCTAAGTTACTAATAAGGAAACCGAAATTGGTACTCTTGCCACTGTGGTTCGAGATCCTTGTGTTAGTTCGCATCAGATCACAAGGGAATCTGGCATGAGCCAGAGTAGTGTTGTTTGTTTTCTGCATCACCATAAATATCATCCTTACCATATCAGTCTCTACCAAGAATTAACTGGTACAGATTGTATGCACAGCATTGAATTCTGCTGATGGGCTCAACTTCAGATTCAGAGGGATGACACATTTATTAATTTGATTTTATTTACTGACAAGGCTATATTCACAAACCATGGAAGTGTTAATTTGCGTAACTTGCATTTTTGAGCAACTGAAAATCCATGTTGGCTGTGGCAAGTTGCGCACCAAAAACAGTGGTCGGTGAATGTATGGTGTGGGATTCTGGAGGACAGAATTATAGGCCCCTATTTCATCTAAGGAAATCTTAATGGTAGGAAGTACACCACATTCCTGCAAGAACCATTAGGTCTGTTACTGAAAGAAGTACCTTTAGGAACAAGGAACAGAATGTGATATCAACACAATGGGTGTCCGGCAAATTTATTGCTGATGGCTAGAAATGAGTTGCAGAGACAATTCCCAAATCATTGTATTGGATGTGGAGGAGATGTGTCATGGCCAGCTCTTTCGCCAGACTTGACGCCTCTGGATTGTTTTCTTGTGGGGATTCACATGAGACATTGTTTATAAAGACGTTCCAGCTACACCTGAAGATATGCGAGTGAGAATTGTCAGAGCATGTGTTTCAATAAGTGCCACTGTGATAAGAAATACCACTCAATCCATGATGACAATATTGCAGCACTGCAATGCTACCAATGGTCATCACTTCAAACACCTTCTGTAAATGGATGTTCATGCTGCCTTTGTGACCTTCAAAGACCTCACTGTTACACATCATTGGATTTGTCTCAATAGCTGCTAGCAGAAAATAAGTACCAAACTATAGCACCCCTTAAAAAAAAAAAAAAAGCAAATGTCATATTATGGTCCCCGTTGTCCCATGCAACATTTGTCCCACAAACTTTCCAGCTACTATCATACTTTCATAATTATTGATTGGTGGCAGTACTTTGTGACTAACTCTGTGTACGGTTGAGAATATATACATTATTTTATTAAGAATAAGATTTTTTTGCTTATAGGCCAAACACTATTTGTATGAAGCCCTCCCAAAAGCAATTTATGTACATAAAATTAAAAAAAAAAGAATTTTTTTCAAACTAAAATGAAAAACATGAGCCTCTTCAAGGTCCCCTTTACAAATCAGAGCACCTCTTTGACAAAGTCTGGCTACATCCTTGCAGAGGTGCCAAAGGAAGAGATGAAATGCAGATAAGAGAAGGTGTGAAACTTCTCAGCTCTTTATATACCCATGGTAGTGTTTTGCAGAATTGTGGTGAAATTTAGTGCCAATTTGAGACGAGTAATGCTCCATACGTCTCTCACAAACTTCTGAGCTCTTCCCTTTTTTTCCGCATGTGTCAACACCTTGCTTTTTGACGTGTCACCGAGTCTGAG